>NC_050580.1:5413353-5470853 GCF_011100635.1 Trichosurus vulpecula | reverse complement strand
ACTATCAAGTTTTGATGTTATCAGGGTGGAAAAACAGCCCAAATGTCAACGGCTGAATATTTTCACCCGCTTCTGTAAATGACATCTTACTTTGCACCATGCCTTGTGCTGGGGCAGCCCAAGTTCCACTGGTGCCCGCCCCAGCTGAGGGCATGGGAGCACCCCACTGGCTGGTTTGCTTCTCCTAGTACCCCCTATAAGCGGGCTTCCTGCCCTTTTACTGGTCGCAAAGCATTTCACATAATTCTGTTATAAATGCCTAAATGTGGGACTGCTTAGCAGAAAAGAAGCCCACGCTGACCTGCGCTGTATTAAATTTTCATATGAAAAGAGGCCTTTACATATCTAGCCAAGAGGGCACAGCTCGGAGCTCCTGTTGGGCTCCCAGAGACAAGCATGTTCTAGCTCTGCATGCATAAAATGAGCTACGGTAGGTGTCAGTAATTAAACTATCATGTTTCAAAGTCTTGACAACAGTACAGAAGCAAGAGAACAAGACGATAATTTCATTAGGCTGAAGAGCTAAGTCATAATTAGGTGCCTTTCACAGAGTCAAGGTCCGGACAAAAGGTAGGTAGGGCTGGGGGCCGAGCAGTGAAACTGTATCCACATGGAGGGGCCTGGACTGGGCTCCCCATTGGGTGAGAGGCCGGCAAAGAGCTACAAAGTATCCCCGTGAACAATCGGTCTTTCTTTGGGGAGGCTGAGAAAGGAAGTCTCTCTCCCTGGGACAATGGGGAACTGGGGCCATTGTGATCAGCTCTTGGGCCCCTGGTGCCCTCCCTGCCCCCACCCCCAGCCTCTGGACCGTGGACGCCTGGCAATCACTCCCTGCCTCCCCAGCCCTAAGGAAGGGAAAGCCAGGGGACACTGCCTCATGCCCCCCAACCCAGCCCAGTCATTAGCAACATTATAAACTGACTTGGGTAAAGTAACATTTATTTAAAACTAAACCGATGGGCCAGGCCCTTCACGGCATCATTAATGGGCACTGTAATGCTTATGTCAGTTTATTTATCTCTGTCTTGACTTGCTGAGGTATTTGCATATTTAATTGATCAATATGCTCCCCGCTCCTTTTGCACAGCTGCCAAGCTGGTCCTATCCTCTTATACTCCTCATTTCTCAAACTGACAGCCCGCTGCCAGCCGCACTCCCACTTCTTTCTCATTCCAAGGCGCTCGGGAGCACCTTCCCCAGAAGCTGCCCTGGCTGCCCTGCACCCTCTCCGCAGGTCTATTAATTTTCCATCACAGGCCCAAGTCCGGCCTCAAGGAAAGAGCAAACATTTTCGGCGTCTGATCTGCAAAAAGTTGCGCAGACAGATTTTCCACATGGCTAAACGTCACACTAGAGATCAACATGTGCCTCATTGTCTCACACTCAGCATCTGTCACTGTCGGGGAGCCTGCGTCCTCCCAGCCTTGAATCGGGCTGCTTATCAGCAGCATGTCAGAAATCCACACTGCCTTTCTCTTCCTTGTTTAATCTTTTATTAAGGGCTACATTGTGTGCTTCTGATAGCAAATGGTCCTCCACTTCATCATTCATAAATCGGAGTCAACATCAATACAGGGACCGCCTGACTAAATCAAAGGCAGACCTCTTAACTGCCAATGAAAATGTCTTAAATTTTCCAAACAATTCAGTGGCATTTCTGGGTGCCAACCATGGGCCACAAATGCACCAGAAGGGGTGGCAGAGGTGAGAAAGTTGGTTCCTTCCAGCATCTCCATCTTAGGGTATATCTAGAGGAGCCATGAGAGGGTGCCACACCTACAGTCACCTCCAAGGCGTTAGGGACAATGGAGGGCTTGCCAGGAGGAATTGCCATCTCTGGAGGTGCAAGAACAGAGCCATCACCTTCTAGCCAGGGAGTAGCTCATAGGCCAGAGGGGAAAGGCCCAAAGACAGAGAGAAATGTGACTTAGCCAAGTGTGGGTGCTTTGAGGAAGGGCTGGCTAAGGCAGACAACAGAGGGAATCTGCACCGTTGGAAAATACGCTTCTTCTCATTTTGTGTGGGGAAAAATTGAAAAGGAGAGAATGGTCGCTGTCCTATCAAAGAAGGAGCTGTTTTCCTGCCTGAACTCTTCCCTTCAATGAGTGTCATGTTATTTCTCTCTTCTTTTGATTGATGTCTCAGCCCGAGCTGTCATTAGTTAAATTAATCTTTCAAAGATAGGAGAATAGGGTCTACAAAAGGAAATCTTATGAGACTGTAAAAATAGACCATAATTTGGAGGAAATTCAGATGTGTTCCCTGCTCTTGTCATCACGGCAGAGAAACACTTTAATTTGATATGAATTCCTCAAGAGAAACTTTAAATTAACTTAGATTTAGCTGTGTTTGAGGGATGGCAATTCAAAGCTACAAAAAATAAAGCCCTCTTTGCTGACTCCAGTGTTTCTACGTTCACGCTTCTGGGTGTTCTTTTTTATTTTCTGCTCGGGCTAAATAAATGCCAATATTCACCTTGAAAGAGTCATCATAAAGTAACCCCCCCTGGGATATAAAAATATACTTCTCTCATCCTCCATCCAAACAATGTCAGATGAAGTTAAAAGACCCGGTAAATGTGCTAAAGCCTGCTTAGGTGAATTATTTTTTTTCTAGGATAACTGAGCAGGCATCACCTAAACTGTCAAGATGTAGGGAAATGCACAGGGCTTTGTGATGTGAGAATAGGGCACTGAGAAGCATCGTGGGGTGGAAGAAAGCAGGAAAGGAGAGGGAGAATTCACAGAATCAGCATGTTACAGCTAGAAGGGGCCTCAGAGATCAGAGATCGCAGAACCAGAGCTGCAAGGGATCTCTAAGGCATCTGATATCAATCACGGCTTCATTGTACAGGTGGGGAAACTGAGGGCCCCAAGTCACACAGCTAGTGCCAGAGCCAAGCCTCCTACCACGCTGTGCAGGTCTCCACTTCACAATGTCTTTTGTTTCTTTGGCCTTCAAAGGCTTCGAAGTCACTATTTCTTACACAGTATCAATTGTTGTTGTTAATAAATGCTCACATTACTACATCTGCAGCCTCCAAAGAACTTCCCCCCAATAACTAGGTAGTCTAGGGAGGGTATGAGGAAATACCCCATTTCGCTGACTTGGAAACCCAGGCTCAGGAATGATGTGACTTGCCCTTTTTACCATGACCAGTAATTGGTGGAGCTGGCAGGCCCTTGAATCACATTGTGCTTCCAATAAAAATCGTTCCTCAAAAATAACGAGAGAGCCATAGCATTTGACAGTTTGGTGTGATTTTGTTCAGAGTCTCAAACTTCACACTTTGAAAGTCGGTGGACAATATTTTACACAGGATTACAGGATCAGAGATTTGAGCTGAAAGGGACCTTAGCGGTCATTAAGTTCAATCCCATCATTTGACAGACGGGGAAACTGAGGAACAGAGAAGCATTTATTCTATTGTGTGCATTTAGATCATTATCTTCCTTCTGGCCCAGTCCACTCATTTTATAGAGGAAAGAACTCAGGCCCAAAGACAGAAGAGATTTGCCCCTCCCATAATACAATGACTAAGTGACAGAACCAGCTTAGCTCCTTGGACCCCAGACTCACTTCGATTCTCCCAAGTGGATTATGACCAATCACTTATGTCCATGCCTTAGCCACTGTAGGAAACTGTCCAGGGGCAGGGACTGTGCCTCAATTATTTTTGTGTCCCCTAGGCAAGGCTCAGGACCTTCCATGTTTTGTGGGAAAGACTGAACCTGCTGACTCAGGAACCTCCCAGGGAGGAAACTTCCTGTACCAGTACAGATCAACAGCCCCTGCTGTGCTCCTCAACTGGAGAGCTAACTGCCCGGGGTCCTGCACAGGATTACACAATCAGGTGTGCACCAGGGGTGGTGCTTGAACCCAGGCACTTCCAACATCCAGTCTAGTCCCCTGATTCTCTATGTGCCCCTGCCCCTCCCAGGCTATTGGGCTCATAGCCTATCTCACTCATACTTGTTGGAGTGACCTGGGTATTTATCAGAAAGACTTGAGTTGTGCTTCTTGCACATCTTCACCATGTCTGGAGGGCCTTCCTTCCTTCCTTCCTTCCTTCCTTCCTTCCTTCCTTCCTCCAACAAGTGTTCATTAAGTGCCTGCTGAGAGGTAGCTTATGTAGGGCTTAGAGAACAAGTCACAGTGCTAGGAAGACTTGGGTCCGAGTACCACCTAGGACACATACCAGCTGTGGGACCCTGGGCCCATAACCTCACAGTGGACCAGGCTGACTAAACCACCCGTGTGTCAGTGGAGGGACTTTCCTCACCTCAGAGTTTCCTAGACCAGTGAAATGACAGGTCCAGGTGAGGAGGGTTCAACAGTGCCAGAGTGCAGAGAGCTCTGGGTGACAGCTAGGGAGTGCCACAGGGCACTGGGCCTGGAGGCAGGAAGACACCATTTCTGATTTGACTCCAGACACTTCCTAACTATGTGACCCAAGGCAAATCACTTTACCTGTTTGCCTCAGTTTCCTCATCTGTAAAAGGGGGATGATCACAGCATCTACTGCCCAGGGTTGTCATAAGGATCAAACATATAAATACATACATATATACATATATATATACATGACTTTGTAAATTTTAAAGCAGTATATAAATTATTGTTGTCATTGTAATTATTATTATTAATTATATTGCCAGGCTCTGGGGATATAGAGAGAAAAACTGGTCTTGAGTTCAAAGAGCTTATATTCTATGGGTGTAAACAACACATTCTAAAATAAATATAAATTATATGGGAAAATAAATTAAAAAAAACACTAAAGTCCTTTCAGGGGGAGGGATCAGGAAAGGACATGTAAGGAATGTCAGGAAGGAAATGCAGGGACCCTACAAGGTAGGTCCTATTTGAAGCTTGTATTTCTTAAGTTTGTCTTTCTCGCAGCTGGCAATGTTACCCATCCCATACTCTGACTCATGCTGTATACCACGACCCACTTTGCAGAACCCCTAGATTTGTGAGCCATAATCTAATTTACTCAAATAAACATTACCTCCAGGGTGGCCCAGTGTGAGAAAAGGCAACGCCCTCTTGCCAGAGGCAGCATCCCCAGGACTGAGCCAAAGGCAGGTGCATTGAGAGATCTCTCCTGGCTGGACTGATTTTGGATTAACTTCAGTCCTCCCCAATAGCATTTAAGCTCCTTGGGAACAAGAACTACTCATTTTTATCTGTACTTTCAAGCACAGGGCCTGGCATGCAGGAGACCTTTAATAAACATTTGTTAAAAGAGTTAGAGGGGGGAATGAAGGGCATCCCAGGCTTGGGGATGGAACCCCTCTGCACCTTTGCAAAGCTGTGGAGACAGATGATGTTGGAGGCAGGGCCAGTAGGCCAGGTGGGCTAGAGCTGGTATTTGCCACAGAGTTTCCTAAGAGAAAGAGCAAATGGGAAGTCAGTGAGTCCTTGTACTGAAACCTGCCTGTTCAGTGTCTGTCTGGGTATCCTGTCCACCTCTGGGGTCCAGAGATTTCAGAGGGTCCATGAATTTGAACAGGAAAAAAGTGACCCCTTTTTTCCACTCAATTTAGCATTTCCTTCCATTATTTAAAAGCATGACTCGTAGAAGGCTTTCACCAGACTGACTGTCCAAGGTTGTCCATGAAATAAAAGTATAAAAAATAACCCAGAGTCTAGATGTGTCTATGGGGGGGGGGGGTCTCTGTGGAGAGAACTTTGGCAGTGGAATTAAAATTCCGTTCAATACAACAATCATTTATGAAGCATCAGAGAGAGATACAAAGACTCAAAGTGAAGTGAAACCTCTTGGACTCTGGATGAAAGGAAAAGCATTATCATCTGAACAGGGTGTGGTGGCCCAGCATCCTCTGCTTCCTAGGTAATACTTTGACTTTCAGCATACGTGAACACACCTGCATACATGTGTGCATAGAGGCTGGGTGTGACTCAAGAAGTGAGCTGTCCCATGTGCTGCCCCATGTTCTTCACTCCATTCATTAATTCAACCATTTATGCATTCATTCATTCATTCACTTATTCATTCACATGCTTATTCATCCATCCATCCATCCACCCATCCATCCATCCATCCATCCATCCACCCACCCATCCATCCATCCACCCATCCATCCATCCATCCATCCATCCATCCATCCATCCATCCATCCATCCACCCATCCATCCATCCATCCATCCCTAAGCCTAGGGAACGAGATGAGCTGAGGTGGGCTAGGACTCAGGTAGCACGTGACAGGTCTGATTGTTTGTTTTTATTACTGATACTGACGATAACTGGAACGTTTACTTTGTTGCCATTTCCGGTGAAATTGTTGCCCATAAAACACATCCAGAATCAGGTCCTGAGGATCTCTTGGGAGGAGTCCGCCTGGGATCCTCTGTCTGTCTCCCCTGGCGGGCATGCTCCCCGGCCGAGCCTCCCCCCCACCCAAATATTGGGAATCTCATTTTTAATTGTGCGCCTTTCAACTGGGCCAGCATTTCTTTTGTGTTGAAAGCATGGCGGTGATTTATCCTCATTATTGTGTAAATAGGTTTCGGCAGTTCTCAGTAAATAAAACAAAGACTGACAGGACGAGAAGGGGGAATTTTCTTCCTACCAATTAGAGTGGCCTCAGGCAGTACTTTTAAGAGGAGATAAATCCTGCAAATCACTAAAATGATGCTGTCACATGGACCAAATATGAAAATCGCAGCGCGGAGCCCTTCATGCCGGGGCTGGGTCTTAATGAGTTGAGGGGGTGGGCTCCGTCCCGAGGTTTGCCTAGCGCAGTTAGGGACCAATGATTGACAGTGGAGAGCAGGCCCAACCACGGCTCCCCAACCAGTAGGGCCAGATGGAAAATCACAATTCATGTTTAATACGCAGTTTTTCAGCGAAAGAAAATTCCCCAATTGTCTTCTCACCTCCTACCTGTACAATTCTTTCCCATAATAAATGCAAAATATGCTTCCTATTAGCCAAGGCTGCACCCCCACCCCCACCACTTCCAACAAGTTATTTAAAAAAATCAGCTGCACTTGATCCTTATTAAAGGAACAACCTGTTAACTTCTTCCATGTAAGTTTTTCAGAGATTAGAAGATAAGTTTATTTAACATCTGCTGTCACACTCAGTCACCTAAAACAATGCCATGATAACATTACACCAGTTAATTGGGGGAAACACAAGGGATTTCCAAAGCTTTCTTTTGAAAAGAAAAATGAAAAAAAGCTCAACTTGGAATCAGAATCAGACAAGGAGCGCTACAGGGGAGCTCCAAGGCCATGGAGTCAATGCCTCATTTTACACATGAGAAAACGTGGACTTGATTTCCCTTTGCTAGTGGCAGCGGACACCTCGGAGGGAGGAGGCCTGGGTCCGTGGTCAGAGCACTGGCTCCAGATCCCAACTTAAGCCCCCATGGGACCTGGGGAGAGTGGCTTCACTCAACCCGCCTCAGCTTCCTCATGTGGAGAATCTTTTCCTGATCCTCCTAACTGTTGGTGCCCACTCTCCCTAAGTTCTGGGCATTTCATTTTTACTTGTATTGGTGCCCCTCATATCTATTCTGCACCTACCCAGCTTATATGCCTGTTGTCTTCTCCATTTGGATGGAAACTCCTTTTCAATAACGATTCTTTCACACTGCTGGGCATGTAAGAGGAACTTACAAATGCCCGCTGCTTGACTGGTTGAGCTGCCAAATGAGGGACAAGTCTGGATTGGCAGCAGCGTTCAGTCTCTGTTCCTGTGGACTGATGGAACCACCAACAAGCATTCAGTAAGAGCCTAATAAATGCAAGACACTGTGCCAGGATGGTGACAGAAAGAGAACAAGAAAACAGCCCCTGCCCTTAGGGAGCTTACGCTCTCTCCTACAGTTCAACGACACTTTCCCACTGGAGGAGGGCTTCTTTACCTGGAGTCCCCCAACTCGTCCTTTTCTTACAGTCTAATTGGTCTCCTTTCTGTGTACTGTATTTCATCCATTTAAAAACCTTATTCTGCAAAAGGGTCCGTGGGTTTCCCTCGATTGTCCCCAGGGTCCATGACACACAAAAATGATTCAGAAGTCCCATCCTTTATTTTGTACAGCCAGGGAGCTAGGGCCACCCCCTTGCTCCATGAAGTTGATCTGGCTACTAAAGCACGGTATGCTACAGAGAGTAGAGGGGGCTGGAGGAGGAGTAGCCCACCAGGATTTGGGGGTAGGCAATTAGGAAAAAGTCATTTGATTTTTAATCAGGAAGAGCTGGGGTCCAAGGGCTAGTTCACATACTTACTAGAATCGATGTGACCTTCTGAAAGTCACAACTTCTCTGAATCTCAATTCCCTTATCTGAAAAGTGAGTTGGGGGCAGGAGAAGTCCCTTAGGTGCCTTGAAGTGCTAAGCCTCTAATCCTATGATCCCATGAAGTACCTCTGGAAAGAGACATTTTATAACCAGGTCATCATGGCAACAGACAGATGCCTAGGAACCTCCAGACAGGCAGACAGGTGGACAGACAGGTTCCAAGAAGAATCTCTTAACTCAACCTCACTCCCATTTCCTGCTGTAACACTGAAATTCAGGGTGCCAGGCTCTAGTCATTACCTGACTGACATTTCTGAGCATGTTTTATGAGAGTAGAACTGAACCAGTGACAAGAACCCCAGCTACTTGAGTCCCTGGGTCAGGACCATATTACAGCTAGGAGCCAGTGGCTTCCTCCCAGCCAGAAGGCCTGCAGGGGCGAGAGGCTCAGACAGGCTAGGAAGAAGGCCTGCCTTACTAGGAGTGGCGATCATAGCCCTCATTAGTGAAGTCCATCCCTTACTGCCCAAGGGCGAGGCTCATTTCCAGACACACACACACACCATAGGGAAATGACTAGCCATCTTGTCTGTTGATTCTTTGCACGGGAAGTTGGCGGATCTCAGTTTACGGACTGCCTAAAGAATTTACCAGCATCATCTGTGTCGTCTTTCATTGTTTATAACAAAAACCGAATGTCCACGAGCTTGACAGGAAGCACAAATCAAGGTGGGAAGGGAGGGAGGGGGAATAACACAGGGGCTTGTGGGAAGCTCTGGCTCTCTGGTACTTTCCTTCCCACCCATTTGTTTGTTCTCCAACCTGAACATCATTCCCAAGAAGACAGCGGTATTCTAGACCCCGAGGATGGTCACTGGAAAAATCTTGGAGTTCATTTTGTCTAAAGCCCTCATCTTACAGAAGAGACTAAGGCTTGGAGAGGCTGAAAGAGCTTCCTGAGTTCCTAGTGCCAGTAAGCAGAAAAGCAAAGATTTGAACTCACTCCCCATGATTCTAAGCTAGAGTCATAGGGGCCGTGCTGAGTGCATATCACAATGGCATGTATTTGGTGCTGCGGTAATCAGTGTTGAAGGAGGTTCCAAGCCAAGTACATCTGATGCCAAATCATACTCTGGAATGGATTGTACCACCAAGAGGTTCCAGGGATCTCTGCAGGAAACTAATGTATGTTGAGCATTTTTTTAGTTATTTCTCTAAGAGATGAAATACCAATGAAATCAAGGGAAACCCAAACATTCTGTGACTGTGGCCCCTAAAGACCTACAATCAGCAAGTGGACTCCACGTGAGCATCATCCCACCTTCGCCTGGATGAGAAAAACAAATCATGCAGTTGGGTATTGAGGTCCTGGGCCACATGAACATGACTGCTCTAATTCCTGGGAACAACCTGCTACAAGAGTTACTGCTTCATTTCCTTATCCGAGGAATGAAATGGACCATCCAGTTCTTCTCCAACCCGCCCCCACCTCCATGCATACCTTTTTGTTTCCTGGGGCACTTGGTAATGAAGCTCTTTCCTTGGAAGGCAGGATGGTGGAGGGGTCAGAGCTCTGCATTGATACCAGCCTTCTCAGTAATGAGGTACATGACCTTAGGCAATTTTACCAATGTGGTATCAGTTTCCTTGCCTGAAAAATGGGTTGGAGGAGATGGTTTCTTTTAACAGCAAAGGTCTAGGAATGCGTATTGCCACATCCCAATTGTGAGCTCTTCTATTAGACAGTGAGCTGCTTGAGGGCAGGGATAGTTCTGTATCCTTAGCACTCAGCACTGCCTGACACATGGCATGCTTCATAAATGCTGGACTGACTGACTGATTTTCTTTCAGTTGGGAATATTCATTCCATTTCCATCCTTCCTCATGTACAGTTCCAGTCACATCGCTGCTTTGTTCAAAGGCCTGTAATGCCCTCCTATTGCCCAATAAGCCAGTTTCTGACTCTTCGGTCTTATCTTCAAGGCCTTGTGTAATCTGGCAGACACACCGCCCCACTCCCACCATGTATTCAATTTTATCTCATAGTATTCCATTCTGGGAACTTTTATGTCACAGCCAAACCAGGACCTCCACACACCTTGCCCTCTCCACTGCTCTGTCCCCAGGGTGTGAAACACTCTTCTTGCCCCTTGTCTGCCTGGTGGCTCCCTACCCACTCTTTAATGCCCAGCTCAAATGCCACCACCTCCAGGAAGCCTTCCCTGAAGACTTTTCCTTCCTCCAATCTTTGTACTGGTCTTTTCTGGTCTCTCTCATAACTTGATCACTTATCTTTGAGTTCCGTTTTTGTGGAAATGTTATATCCCCCTACAAGACTGTTAGCTCTCTGAGGGCAGGGATTGAGTGTAACCTAGACCTTGAAGCTACCATAGGACCTGGTCCCCATCCAGAGCACTCTGTAGACAGCAGGCACTAAGAAATGTTTGTTGAAGTCAATAAATTAGCCATTCTTCATGATCATGAAACATTTCTGAAAACACACACACACATACATACATACACACACACACACACACACACACACACATATCCATACATATAAATAACATTAGTTCACCCTAGAAGACTGATGGTCTCAACTCTCTTGGATACACGGAGCTGGGCAGTCAGGTTTCCACTATGAAATCTCATTGCAGCCTTGCCTTGGCTATTAGTCTCCCTGCCTGCCCTTTGATGTCAGAATGACTGCTAATGATGGAAAAATCATGGGGCAAATGAGAATCCTCAAGTAGGATCAGTCTATCTGTCTGTCCTAGAGGTACCAAGCAGAGGTGGCTGTCCAGCTGGCCTTCATCATGGCACAGCCCTTGAACATACCAAAAGGAGAACAGAGATCCATCCCAAGATGTCTTTCCATCTTGGTCTCACTAATCAGCTTTGGGAAAATGGTGGGCACAGTAGTGTTGCTGCTACTTCTCATCAGTCCTTTCTTCAACAAGACTCACAATTGTTCCCTTCTTAAAGACAAGACAGTGGAGGCTCTCATCCATGATGGCATCGCCTAGTCGGAAGACCCTCCAGGGCTAATGTCACATGCTTCCCAAGCTAGCCATAGACGGCCCAACCACACCTCCCCTTCTATCTCTTTTGCAGGCCAATGTTCTCCATCAGTTGAATGCTCATAGGCATAGAATTCAAGAGTGACTCCAAAAGTGATTTCCACAATAGGATTTCCATACTGACTGTGTGTAAATGGAGAGTAATTGGGGCTGAGCGATCCCAACTAGAATAGATGGCCCCAAGAAAAGGATAGAAAATAAAAGCAGCTTTAGTCAGGATCCAAGCAATCTGCTGCCAAATCCGGCCAGCATTTCCCCAGATTATAATTTACACTGTATTAACTGTCAAGAGTACTTTTGAGAAATATAGATAACAATTCAGATGCAATCGATAGGGAGTGACAGCTGATTTTAAAGCTTAATGCGAGACAAGAAAGGGATGACTGGGGTATCAGCTCTGGAAGAATAAATTTGTTGTGTATTTGATTTTTGTGTTAAATTTATTACTGCCAAGAAGAGCTCTCTTTCAATAATATTAAGAACAAGATGTGGGACTGCAGCCTGTTTATCTCCTCTCCACCCACCCCTCCATACATGGCCTAGCCCATCTGAAATGATGCCCCCTGACAGATCAAATTCAAGGACCACATATTCTGTGTGTGTGTGTGTATGTGTGTGTGCGCACATGGGCTCATGCTCTCAAACCATGACACATGCTACTTTTGTTAATAACCACTGGAATGAAACATATCATCCTGCTTATTATGCAGTTACCAGCAGAATAGTACAGTAGTGAGGTCATTATTCTGGTCTGGGGCTGGGCATTTCTGACTGAACACCTACTATGTGCTCCGAAAGAAGGGGCTATTTATTCTAAGAATAAATTCTCCCCCTCCCCCTAAAAAAAAGGAAGAAGGAGGGAAAAAGGACATTTTCCTAGGGAGTTGTCAATGCATCAAAAAAGAAAGAAAGAAACTTTACTCTGAAGCTCGATGTTTTGATTGAGAAGGGTTGATACATCGTTGTCACAGTCAATAGCAGCTTTTCTTCAATTCTGTCAAAATGTCCAGTGTATGTAATCTTGGGTTTTGATGTTCCTTCTATATAATACCATGAGAAACTTACTTGACAAATACCAGTGAAAAAAAATTTCCCTTCTAGCCCAACTCTATTACCCTTGTGATTCTCCCTCTCCGGCTGGCAACGCACACACCAAGCCCCACCAGCGTGGCCAGAAATGAAATGATGAAACTCGCCACAGTTCAAACTTATCCATACTTCTCACTTATGACATGATTGATTTTCCTTCAGAGCACTCAGATGCGGGATTGTCTTCCTCCTTCTCTCACTGTGGAAACAGCTAATGTATACAGCCTTGGCCTGTCTGGCAACGGCAAGAAGTTGACATGTCAAAGAACGACTGAAATGAATACGGATGAAATTTGAAAGTGCAATTTTCCATCTGTCAATCACCTCTTAAAGGGACCTGTTAAGCACCAATCAGGAAGACCCTTTGTGAGGTCAGCCCCATTTAGGGCTTTCCATGGGCTGGGCTCTCTGGCCTCATTAATCAAGAGAGTGGGCACTGGAGAAGAGTTCTGATGGGGCACTTGGCCCCTCCGTCAGCAGAAGGAGCATGGCATTACCTCTCCCAATGTGCAGTGGGTAATTTATATTCTGAATTAAAATAAATAGTCCCCCTTTAAATGGGATTTGATTAGATGACTACAAAATCTATGCCTCTAGTTATGATGGTACACAGAAGATCATTTCCTAGAGGCTGCCTCTCCAGCAAACCTGTGGTATTTCCAGCATTAATAATGTATGGTCACCAAAACCCATTCTGGTCATAGCTTCAAGATGCTTCAAAATACAGCCAATTAAGGTTTATTTAATTATTAAGGTTGAATAAATAACAGCGAAACATGTTAAAAATCTTTCAGTTTCAGTCAATCATAATAAAAAATTAATGAGACTGGATAGAGAGCCATAAAAACTGATAGACTGCAATCGTGAATTATAAATTGGTATTGATTTTTTCCCTTGCAATAACACTCCCAGGTAATCGTATGTTGCCACATGTAAAGTGCACTTTCCTGGTGGAGACTAATATTAACTATCAAATATATATGAGACAGAGGCATTTATGACACTTCAGATTTCACAAACAAAAAGCCAAAAATACAATTTGTGGAATAATAGCATCCCAGCACACAGAATCCTAGGGCGTTTATGGGAGCAGAAAGGGATCCCACTGTGCCGTGAATTCATAAGGCAGAGTTACCTTATTCTTTTTCTGCCACCTCTTCTCTGATATGTTACCTTGTTAGTATCACTAAGAAAAGCATAAATATTTTTTATTATTTGTGAGGCTCATCCCGTCTTGCTTAATAGACAGGCCACATGGAGTTAAAGCCATATTATATGGCCTGGTGCAGAAGTGATCAGTCAAAAAGCCACAACCCATGTTTTATACTGCCTGGCTTTATTAATTCTAAGCCCCCAAGAAATAGGGAGGGGATTTTCCAGCCTTCTGTTTATTGAAGTTACATGGAAACAAATAAGACATTTCCCTAGGCTGGCTCAGATAAAGTGGACAATTACTATTGGCATTCGACATGTAAATATTTAACACTTCACAGCTAGTTTGCACCTAAATGCCCATTAGATGTTGCTACAAGCCTGGACACTATTTCCCAGCAGAGCGGCATTGGCCTTCCTGGGCGATGTTTATTGGATTAGGCCTAACACAAATCTTGTTCTAAGGAGCACCGAAAGGGGCCTAGGTCGGAGGGAGAGGAGATGGATTGGCGCCTGGGTCTTCCTTGACTGACACAAACAAACTCCTCCAAGAAGACGCCGACATCGAGTCAAGGAGGATCCCAGGGTTTGGCAGGTGGGCTGAGAGGCCCGTGAAGCCAGCAGTTCATTAGGTGCTCTGATCAGATTTATCACATCGGGTGGGGGGGAGAACCAAGGGCATGATTCAAGCATGTGTTGGCTCGGATTAAAGATGGCTACCTGTTAGAATCTGGTGCTGCTCAGCTTCTAGCACAGTCAGCCTCCAAAATGTTCTGAGATGTCAGAGTTCACTGGTTTGCTTGGGTCACAAAAGCTCCGGTTTGAGACACAAAAGTCAATTCCTAGCCTAGGAACCTCTGGGTTCCAACCTGGGATCTGACACTTATTTGCAGTGTGACACTGGAAAAGTCACCCATCTTCTAGGGGCCTTCTCTGAAAAATGAGTCGGTTGGTCTAGGCGCTCTCTACCACTCCTTCTGGGGCTATGATTCTGGGATCTTGAGAGGCTAAGGGGGAAAAACCAGGAGGATACAGAAAGCATGCAGGGAGATGCCTTTTTTTTGCCTTCTAAAGTTGTCCTAAAACCTGAACACTTTTGACAAGCATGCAAACCAAAGTTCAAGTACAAATCCATTATAACACGCCTGTTCAGATTTTTAGACATCTTTGGATAAAGCCTTGTTGTTTTTGCTTTTTTCCGATTAAAAAGTTACTCTGACCTCTTTCTCCATCTTGCCACAAATTAATTGTTTGGAACCCCAAAACTGTACCAGCAGCTCTGGATGGTGTCTGTTTTGACTGCTTGGTGAATATTTTATCCCTTTTTATTTCGAGATTGGAAAATGCAGCTGCTTTGAACACCCCTGTGTATTTCTGCATGCATCGCCCCGAGCGAAGAGCACAGGCCACAAGGAGGCTGCTGAGAAGGAAGAGGAGGCATTTTTTTCCTTTTCCTCTGCGAGAAGGAAAATCCCAGCTAGATGGACAAGCAGATGGCCATTCTGCCTCCTGGAATATCACTATGCGTCATGTCAAAACTCCAGGCAATTTACGGGAACAGTTCATTTCTCCAAGACAATTAGTTTGCAGAAACACTACTGACTGTCTAATGCTTGTTTGTTCAACAGCTCTCAGTGACTTACACGCTCATCTAGGTGACAAAACAGAAATGGTGGGGTGGGAGCTCTTGACTTCTGAAGAGTGCTGGGGCTCCAGCCACTGCTCCACCTCCTCTCAGGGAAGCAGCTACAGCATTTCCAGGCACTTATGGGAGCAGGGTCCAGTGGGACCAGAGGCCTCAGGGCCACAAAGGCTGCAGCAAACTCATTGTAGCACTGGGCCTGCTTGAAAACGGCAGACAGTTCCCCTTCCAAGAGTGGTTGTACGTAGGACAAAGGAAACATCCTCACTGGACACCCCTTGAGATGAATCCAGAGACAAATAAACTTTGTGAATCATTTCTGGAGCTTGGACACAGGCATTTCATACATACATACGTGCACATGTGTGCACGAGCACAATGTATCAACATGCCTACACACAGAGAAATCTATGCAAACACACAAGTGCCTGCACACACACACTCTCTCACACATACACACACTCACTCGCTCACACCCCCATACTGCTTCTGTCTTCCTCACTTCCACCTAGGAACTCTTCTACAGGCACCCACATGCACAGGACACCCCTGGGTATCACTATCGCTCACACTCAGACTTCTGGCACTTCTCAGGCCTCAGGCAATCCCACTACTGCTCCCATTGCTGGACACCAGCCATCCCCCCTGGTACTTTTACACAACTGCCTGAGAACCCCTGCTCCCCAGCCTTTCACTCTCCAGGCTGACCTTTGTGCTCGGGAAACAATTACTCCTGGAAAGCCTGTCAATATCATTATTTTTACAAGAAATCAATACGCCTCACCAAGTTAATGGGGGATTGAGGCAGCAGCGTTTACCTCCTGACTGTCAGTGGGGCAGCAGGCTGTGGTATGGCAGAGATGACAGATTCGCCTAGACACCGAGCAGACAGTAAGCAATGGGTGGAGAGGAGGAAAAGGCTGCAAGCAGGCGTGGAGCAGGCACGTCAGCTTCCACAGGCATCTCTGCTCTAACGAGCCCGCCCGAGATGTCAGCATCTCTGAGCAATGTCCACTCTGGAGCAGCCCAGCTAATAAAACAGGGCTTGGCCAAGAAGCCTGACTTCCCTGAGACAGGGAGGGCTTTGACTATGCTGAGGCAAGGGAGGCAGGCCTCTGTCCGGAGGATTCCTGGGGTCAGAGGGGCAGCCCTCTGGGTAAAGATGAACAGGAGGCAAAGAGACCAGGGCCCCAGCAAAGTTGGGTGAGGCCTTTACTTGCTTTCCTACGTTGTCTTAAAGAGGAATCGCCCGCCATTTTTTCGACGCAGCCACAGGTGCAAACACTCTGGCCTCCTCTTTCCGAAGGGCCCAAACCAGGTAGAGATGCTGTGACTTTCAGGCCTTGTTTGTTCTGGGAAAACTAACAACACGGACACCAAGTCAATTCCACAAACATTTCACGTCAGTGGAATTGGGGAGAGTACATAATTAACAAACTAAATGAAAGCACCATCCACGGTCAGACTGGCTTTGTTCCTTCCTCCCTGCTTGGCCCCACAGATACGGGGCTTCCCAAAGGTGACCACACTAAGCTGATAGCCTCAGCCGGAGGAACAGAAAGTGACATCATCACTTTGCTCCAAATGCAAGGTCAGTAAATCAAGTATCCTCCCTCCCTGATGCTAGTGCTCTGCCTATCCCTAACCTTTGACCAGCTCCAGATTGCTCTCAAAGCCAAATCCCAATTGCTTAGAACATTATCCCATGGTCTGCTACTGGACAAATCCAGGCCAGTCAACCATTTCCTTCTCAGTCACTGCCCTACCCCAAACATGGCCCTAACATATCCACACAATAAAAAGCATCCTGTAACAAGACTAACCACAGATGGTTATTAGTGCCATCTTCCTGATCCCCAAATCCTTCTTATCAAGCCCCACCCCCACCCCTGCCCATCTCACTCACCCACTTCCCATTCTTCTGAATGAGATCTGGTCCCTTTGCCCTCTTCTCATCTCTGCCTATAAAGCTTCACTGTTGTCCCGGACATCTTTCTGCTTTATGGTGCCCAGTTAGCACCCTACTCATTCGCCGTCCACTGCAATCCATGTTGGGGTTCCCCTCCCCAACCCACTGACAGACGGTGCAGAAGTGGAGGAGGAATAGAAATCTGCCTCACTGTCCTATGTGATGCCCCCTACCTGAGCCCAGAGAGACATCTGTGGAAGGTAGGAAGGGCCCACTTTATGGTTTAACGGCAAACAAGCGTGGGCCAAGAACAGGGAAAAACAATAAGCAAACAGCTGCTTCAAAATGGCATTTCTACTCATGATGAAAAAATGCTATCCACCTCCAGAGAGAGAACTGATGGATGAACTCAGAGTGGGAAGTGAAATATAATTTTCTCACTTTCTTTATTTTTCTTGCTTTTTTGAAATATGGCTAATATGGAACTATGGTTTGCATGAGTTCACATGTATAATTAATATCCTATTGCTTGCCTTCTCAGTGGGTGAGGGAAGGGGTGGCAGGGAGAGAGAGAATTTGGGACTCAAAATTTAAAGAGAAAAAAAATGTTAAAAATAAATAAACAAAAAGAAGTGCGGGTGGGTGGGGAGGAGACAAAATGGTCTTTCTATCATAAGTTTTAAACCCTCCTGACCTTGATATTTTACAAAGAAGGTGAGCACGAAAGAGTTTGAGAGGTCTGGCTGAAGAACAGCAGAACCAGATCTCAAACTTATGTTAACAGAAGTAAAATTCTAAGGGGCCTTTATGGAAACAAATAATTGGGAAAATGTGGCTTGGTCTGGGACCTTAATCCTAATGCATGGTATCCAGATATCTCTATTTAAGCACCCTCCCAGCCCCCCACTAACCCGATTGCCAAAAGGTACTGCCAACACAGAAAATCTTAATCAAGAAATTACAATTGAAGCTGAGCTGAGAAGGGTCAACTGAACCCAGTTTAAAGAAGGGATGACTCATTCTTCCCAGGTGCAGTGTGTTTGGCCAAGTTCAAACTCTGTGTTGGACAGATCAAGGAATGTGCTTTGATGAATATACATACATATATGTGTATATATATTCATGTCCTACATATTCTTTTTTTAAGAAACATTCTCCCCTCATTTACATGTAAAAACAATTTGTAACTATTTTTTTAAATTGTGAGTTCCACATTTTCTCCCTCTCCCTCTTTCCTCCCCCCTCCCTGAGATGGTAAGCAATCCGATACAGGTCATACATGTGCAATCTGCACATTCTTTATCACGTGATTTACACATATGGATCAGACCCCATGATCGCAGATCCAGAGTGGGAAGAGGACTCAAAGTCATCTAGGCCAGCCCCTTCGCTTCAGAGACAGCAAGGTAAGGTGTACAGAGGTCCAAGGGCTTGCTCGAGGTCACAGCATGGATTAGAAACAGAACCTTGATCCAGGCCCGGGTTCTGGGTTGTATGTGCTGGGTGACTTGGCAACTGAAAAGGACCCTCACTCTGCACATTCCTACGGCAGCGGTGGGAAGGGCCATGTGTTGACTCAGAAAGCCACAAATTCACATTATCTATGTTGTAGTGTGTCTTTATTCCTTTTGTTAAATGCTTCTCGATGACATTTTAATTCTGTTGCCAGCTGATTAGATCATGAAGGTGACACTTCCACCTATAGCACAGCCAAGTGTTAGACACATAGCCCCACGTGTGCACATACTATTCAGATCAATCCAATTCCAACCTATTGAAGTACCCACTAGTGTCAAACATTGTTAGGAACGTCGGGAGTAGGGAGACAAAAACAAAACATCTCTTGCCCTCAGAAAGCTTTTATTCTACTGGGGGAAATGCTGCACAGTAATGGGATCATGGAATTAAAATGAAATAAGAACCTAGAGGTCATCTGGTCCAACCCCCTCATTCTACAGATGAGCAAACTGAGACCTAAGGGGTTAAGTGACATGTCTGAGGACACAAGTACTAAGTGGGAGAGTTGAGATTTGAACTCAGGTCCTCTGGCTCCAAAGCCATCACTTTCCCTGAAATTTCATTCTAATCCTCTCCACTATCAAAACATGAGTGCTGGACCGGCCGGCCTCTAAGGTCCTCCTCACTCTAGCTGGACGGTCCTATGACTGATCTTATCAGATACTGAGACTGTTATTATGCACCTTAAGAATGAAGAAACTGAGGACAACAAACAACTTGTGTGTAGTCGTGCAGTCAAAAGCCAGACCTGACCCTGAATCTCTCTAGACTCCAATCCGCTCTTCCCACCCTACCCCTCAGCCTCCCCTGGAGGCCAGACAATGAACACTGTCACCCAAGAGCCAAGCCTGGCGATAGGAATATCGGCAGCCCCTCCCACGCCCACCACCAGACAGCAGCTGCGGAAAAAGGGACGTCAGCCAGCGTTCCCCAAGTATCTCAGCTATGTGGCTTTTTCCTCCAATGCAAGGAACATTAAATGTGCTTTCTCCCTCTCCAGCCTGAAGTGAAGTCATTCCTGACTCCAGCACATGGTATGGGGAGGGGGAGGTAGGGTGGGAAGGGGGGGATAGAAGCCCGGAGGATGTTTCTGAAGCTTTCCTCCCGGCTATCAACAGTTTGGAATTTACACTAGTGCCTTCCATCCCGGCCCTGCTCTTTCTTCCCAGCTTTCCGGGCCTTAATGCAAACCACATGCAGACCCCAAGGCCTGCTTTCCCAGCCTGGGCACCGCTGGCTGCTATTGGCTACTGTGGGATGGGAACTCAGAGGTCTCCGAGGGGAAAACACAACAAACAGATCTCTTGTCTAAAAGGCAGAACTCAAAACATTTTTCATGCATTGTGGCCTCCTCGAAAAGCAGCAAGCTGTTTAAAAAATACCTGGCCCAAATTGAGCATTTGCTTGACATGATGGAAAAGTGAATGCTATTTTCTGTTATACTGCCCCTATTCCACATCGACAAGAATATATATATATTTTTTGCTGTTCCCAACTGATTTCACAGTAGTGAACTCCGTTTATGAATTATCTGACACATTTCTTGCAATTCTTCTGACAACAGTGCTCAGTGGATATTTCAAGGCACCTTTCTCCTGACAAGTAGAAATATCAATATTTGAATAAATTGTGGATTTTAAACTTCTCACTCTACTGCACCACAGCGAGGAAGGCTGAATTCTTCTTTTCCTGGGTCTAATCCCCTTGAGCCTCACGGGAAGAATCTGTATGCAGCGTTTCATTACAAGAGAGCTGTACTGAGTGACATTTGGAGCGCACGTCGAAGTCGGTCTGATGAAGTTTACTTCCTTCAAACAACAAATAGCAGCCCTGTATTATTTCCCTTTCTTGGGGGGAAGGCAGAAAAAAGCGTGCTTGGTGTCTGAGCAAAAACGCTGCCATGTTGATTCACAAATTGACAGGCCAATCTTTAAACAAATGTGTTTCTGGAGGGAAAAATACAGCTTTGTTCAAGCTAAGCATTTTTCTTGTGCCTGACAGAAACATTCCGAGGCTGATTAGAAGGAACTTGTTAGGGGTCTGTCTCAGACACTCTGACTCCACTTTTTAACAAGCATGCAAAGAAAACAACGTAAAGATAACAAAACATTGTCATTACCATCTTGGGGGTGAGATGGTGTTCTTTTTAACACTTTTTAGGCACATTTTCTTCAGACCAATATTTCCTCGGCTCACTGGGAGACTCACCTTAAGGGCGGCCCTAAAAATATGCTTTTATCCATTTGGGTGAGCTCAGAGATGTGAGACTGGGGTGCGTTGTGGACACAGCGATTATTTTTCTTTGGCTAAGTGACTACATAATGTTTATTATAGAAAATACTCCAATTCGAAGTAAGGTGACAAATCGCCCAGGCTCCTAGGGGAGTGATGGGACCATCTTAAGCTGCAACCCTGTTGTTGACCCCCAAACAGGGTTTCCCTGCAATAGATTCCTTGGGAAAAAATGGTGAGATATCAGACCTGGAGAGATACCCAAGGGATCTGGCGAGCATTTGATCCCTCCCAGCGAAGGAACTGTCTCAAGCTCTGGGTCCTCACCACAAAGCAATCTTCCTCTCTTCCCCAGCACCCAAGTGCTCACACACACATTCACACACACACAAAGCAGGCCCCTAAAACTGTCCAGCCTTTCAGGTCATTTTCATCCCTTTCATTCCTAGCATTCATTATTATTGTTCCATTCGGCAGACGGGAAAACCCAGGCCTTCAGAAAGGATGGTTCTTACAACCCCATAGAGGCCCAGTGTGCAGTGAGAAAGGGAGCCCAGATGTCCTGACACATGGTTTTATTCTCTTACAAGGATGATCATTCCTCTGAGTTAGGGTCAGGGCCCCTGGAGAGGCTGTAAGGATAAACCTTTTTGTGGGTATAGGGTCACAAAGACTGGAGCCATTTGGTGGTAAAAGTGAAGACATGCCAGCCATGTGAGTGAAGGGAATGGAGGAGCTTTACAGTCTGCCCCCCATGCCCTCCCCCCACTTCCTTCAGGCCTGAGCTTTCAGGACTTAGGAGAGGTGATCAGCAAGACTTACACATCCCTGCCCGACAGCAATGCCCCCAAACATTGTCTTTTCTAATTTAATTATTTCTGTCAAATGGGACAGTGTTGGGGTTCTGTCTGGCAGAAGGTTAAACTTAGTAGAGACTTTCATGAAAGCAATGCTCTAGAATGCTTAGAACTAATGGTGGATCAACAAGCATTTATTAAGCCCTTACTATGTGTTAGCCACATACAAATGTTTGCAAATGCAAAAATGAAAGAGTTCCTGCCCTCAAGATGTTTCCATTCTAATGGCAAAATAAAATGCACTTTTAACCACAGTGAGAAATGAGGATCCCAGCTCCAGAGTTAGAAGGGGCTTTGGAAGCCATCTGGTCCAAGTCCCTCATCTGACAGATGAGGAAACTGAGACTCAAGGCAGGTAAGAGATTTGCTGTCACACAGGTGGTTACATGTTAGAAGTGGGATTTGAATCCAGCTCCTCTGACTGTAGTGCCCTTTCCTTAGATCATGCTGCCTCCATGACCTAAGCTTGAAAGGACTAACCAGTCCAGGGCTGCCCTCTTCTAGTGGGCCACAAGGTCTAGCCTGTTCACTCCTTATCAAATAAGCAAGGAAGAAAAAGGATCAAACCCAGTGAAACTCTTGATTCTCCCCAGAGCCCAGGAAGTGGGGATGGGCTTGTGATGGGGACTCCTCAGGGGTCTGGGCAATAAGAAGCTCTCTGTTTATTCTCCTCATGTAGAGGAGAAAAGGAAAGTGAACAAAGCCCACAGTCCCCTGCCCTAGGGATGGGGTCAATCAGCAAATTTGTCCCAAGAGCCCAGCCAGGGCCCTTCTCAACCTGTCTGAGCGGCCCCAAGGTCCCTACCCAGGGATGAGAGGGAAGTAGGATGAAAGAAGGGGGAGGGAGGGAGGATGAGAGCTGGTCTGTTCTTAGGTGTGGAACCCTAAGACAGAGACCCCCCCCGGAAGCTTCCCCTCTTCCATCCACCTGAGGTCTCCTTTCACGAGAAAGGGGTGACATTGGGAAGAACATTGTTGTCAGGAAGAACCAGGTGGGCAGAAAAGAAAAGGAATAAACTCAACCCTAACAATGAGGGGAATAAGAGAAACCACAGAGATCCACACAGACTAAGCCAGATTTAGGAACGCCAGTGGAGATGGGGGTGGGGGAGATACTGAGAGGGCATAAAGCATGAAAGACCGAGTCTGCAACAGACAACAAGCTGCCGGAGACCTGTGAGTAGTGCATTCAGAGAGGCAGGGAGAACGCTCTGCCCAGGTGCTGGGTCAGTGGACACCTGCAGAGATAAAGACCATTCCCTGCCCAGGCCAGCTGGGGAGAAGCCTATAGTCCCCAGGGGGACAAGGCCTAGGAGAACCATAAGAACAGAGAATCGGCAGGCATGGCTCCTAACCTGGGGAATGGTTTGGGGAAAACATGGACAGAGCAATTCCAAATCTGACGCAAAGTTAAGTCTAACAGAACCTTCCCCAAAAGTGATCTAAATCATGGCATGAGGGTAATGGAATATTATTGTGGCAGGAAAATGACAAAGGATAGATCCTGAGAAGTCTGGGAAGACCAGTATGAACTAATGCAGGGTCAGGCAAGGCAAGGAGATCATTGTGAAAGCCCTCAGGACTCTGCTCAGTGCCCTGCCCGACCCTGATGCCAGAGGGCTGAAGGGGAATCCTGGTTCCCACCTCTTAGCAGAGAGGTGACGAGCTGGAGGTGCAGAAAGAAACTTCCAGCTTCAGACACAGCCAATGTGTGGATTTGTTTTGCTTGGCTAAACGTAGTTGTTCTAAAGTAGGGCTTCTATGGTGAAGGGTGGGGGTGGAGTGGGGGATAATTGCTGCTGGGTTAGTGACATAAAGCCAAAATAAGAAGAAAGGAAAGAGAGGCGATGAAACGATCATGCTTGTTGATGTTTCTCAAGTCCACCGTTTCAATAAATAATTTTTTGAAAGCTTCATGATCTGTGGATTATCCATCCCACTGCCCCTCCCATTAGCATGGATGACTAAGAGTGGACTGGAGACAATCACTGGAGGGGAGAAATGGAAATAGGCAATTAGACACAGGGAAAGCTCTTCTGCCAATACCATGTGAGTAAGAGCGAAAGAAAGAAAACAGGGAGACTGTGTTTATCCAGCACCGAGCAACCAAACAAAAATGGAAAATCGTATCCCAAAGTCCAGCTATCTGATCTTTAGGACACCAAGCACAGTTACCTGAACCAATCCAGAGATCGGTTAGATTTTTCTGCAGGTCCCAAGAGGTCTGCCGTCATGAAAATCCCTGATGTGGGTAAGAAAACAATGGGTATCTAAGAAAGTGGGACCTTGGCCGAGTTAACAAACCTATGGAGTTTATTTCCAGGTGAGCTGTGAGGGGAGGGATTTGAAAGGACAAGCTGACTAGGAGGCGGCAGCCTGGTACAGGCACCAAGAAGGGCATTAGGAGCCAGCCCGCTCTCCTCTGGCCTCACCAGACCACACACACACAGCCCAGGGTTCAGCTCTGGGAACCACGTTTGAAGAGGCTCATAGACATCTCACGTGAGTCTTCTCACCCTGCAGCAGCCAGTGCCTCCCTTACCCTGAAATCAGTCCAGTCGTCACTCAACAAGAACTCATCAAACACCTGCTATGTGCCAGGCACTATGCCAAGCGCCAGGGATGCAAAGATAAAAGGGGAAAGAGTTCCCACCCTCAAGGACCTTCCCTTCTAATGGAGGAGATAACTAGCAGAAATGCATACTTACAAGGGAGGTAGAGAGGACCAGCTGGAAGGAAGGCTCCACAGTCACATCGTATTTATTTTGCCCTGACTTGTACATTTCTGCTTGTACAAGGTACCAAGCGTCTAGTATACAGCAGATACTTAGTACATATTGGGTCTAATTCAGTCCAGACTGGAAGCACCCTGAAGGCAAAGACAGTTCCACTTTTGCCTGTATCTGCAGCACTAAACACCTGCCTGGTACCTTCTAAGCATTTAATAAATGTTTGTTGATGGACTAAGTGAAGCCAGAAATATCCAGGGAGGGCTGATTCGGGCCATTACACCTCTTGGAGATCACAGTATTCCATGGAGCACAGTTTGTCCACTTGACCACGCTGGAGTGTGCTCTCACGCGTGCGTGCGTGCGTGCGGGGTGTATTCAGGTCTGCCTGGTAATACATGTGTGAATTCCTATCTACTTAGGCTTACACATGTGTGGAAAGAGGCACCTGCCTATGCTTCTCTTTGCATACTTGTGTGTACACGTGGGCTGACTTTTCAAACATGTAATCATCTCTGTCCATGTAGTAATGATTATGTCCCTCTCTCAGGTTCAGAGAGAAAGGAAGAGGTGGGATTTTATAGTAGCTAGGACACGATTGTCTCCCCTCACTTTTATTACATTATTTTGGTCAGAAAGTGCAGTACTAAGGGGCTAGAGTAAGGATTCTTAACCAACTTTGTCCTGGACCCCTTAGGCCATTGGTCCAGCCAGCTGGTAGAACCTTTCTCAGAATAATGTTTTTAAATGCAAACAATAAAATTCACAGGGTTATAAAGAAAACTAATGGTCAGCCATTTTCCCTGACCAACTTCATGGACCCCCGAAGTCTGTCCACTGACCTCTTAGAGGGCATTGGGGTCCATGGGCAGATGGCAAGTTAGAAACTCCTGGTCTGGAAAGACAGCCTGGGAACAGAAGTCAGAAAGCCAGTCTGAAGGCTGCCTCCACCACACGCTGTAATCATGAGCAGTCATTTACTCAGGAGGCCAGCTATAAAATGGGAATCCCCAACCCAGGAAGACACCCCCCCCCACCCCTGCCCAGGGCCGGTGTAAAGCAAATGCTTTGCGAATGAAGCCTGGCCGCCAGGCTTCAAGTGGGAGCTGTTAGCACTTTGGATTTTGCATCTCCTAAGGCCTGGCTTGTTTAAAGGCAGAAGCTGGCCCCTTTAGCTCGGCAGCCTTGTGGAAAAAGCACCTTGCACAAACCATATTTGTCTTATTTTATACAGAGGAGATGAAAGGATGGTGGGGAGCCTGACAGTTCGGGAGCTAGGAAAGAGACAAAACCCTAGCTGGAGGCAGCATGTAAAGGAAGCCTATTTGTAGATAAACACGACAGAAGAAGCGAATTGGCCTCGATTCCACAAATGTTTGTTTGTGGAGTTCCCGGGAGCTGCTGAGGTTCCTAAGTCTGTACGGACCAGGCCCCGCAGCCCTGGGAACACAAAGATAAAACCAAACAGCCCCTGTCCTCAACGAGCTTACTGGGGTGTGGGGAGCCATCGACTCAATGTAGTCACAGTTAAGTAACAAATGACATTGGAAGCTGGGTCCTATTTAAATAAAAAACTCCACAGAGGAAGAGGATGTTGCAGAGTGCCCCAGCCAGGTGAGGGATGCACCAGCATTTGTAAACTGAGTAGAAAGAGAGAATCACTGAAGGTCAGGCATCGGCAAGTCACTCATTCAATAAATACCCATTAAGCCCTTACTGTGTGCACAACACAGCTGGGAAGAGGGAGGGGTGCTGCAGACCTTAGATAAAGCAGGACCCTGTACTCTTGGAGATCACTACAGAACAGAGGGAAAGGAGCGGGAGGAGACCTTAAAGTCACTTGACCTAGTGAGATGGACCCAGTGGTCCGGCATTCTGGCATCACAGATTTGCCCATCCATCCATCAGTCAATGAGCAAGCATTGGTTAAGTACTTTCTATGGGGCAAGCACTGTGCCAGGGATCAGGAACACAGGAAATAGGTCCTGCCCTCAAGGGGTGTACATTTTGTCAGGGGCCAAAGCCGACTTCCTGGGTTCCCTGTCTCAAGTCTCTCTTCTCCCTTTGATCCACACAGCTGCCATAGTGATTTTCCTTAAGCATGGGGATGATCACGTCACTCCCTTCCCCATTCGGCCCCAGCTGCTCTGACTTACTTCTGTGGTCAAATGCAAACTCTTTCTCTGGCTTTGCCTTTAAAGCTCTTCCCAGCCTGGCCCCAAACTCTCTTCCCAGCCTTGCCGGATGTTACTCCCAAGCTTTGCAATCCAGCAAAGCTGGTCTTCTCTCTGTTCCTCCAACGTAGTACTCCTCCCATCTGCCATCTTCGGATCCTAGCAGCGGCCACCCCATGTCTGAAATGCAACCATTGCTCACCTCCACCCCACACAAAACAAGTACCACCTTCTAAATGAAGCCCTTTTTTCCTGACCCCAAATGCTGCACCCTCCCCCCCAACTGTCTTGTATATATTTATATTTATTTATTCTGCGGATGTAGTTGTGTATGTGGGTATGTATACACACCCGTTTTTGTGCTTGTGAACCCCACCCAGAGCACAGTGCCTGGCACTCTGTTTAACAGGTGTTTGATAAAAGCTCACTGAATTAAATTGAAATGTACACAAAAGAAATACAATCGATACTAACCATACAACTACCATCATGTGAAACCCCATGAAAGATTTTTACATAAAAAGGTGACGTTGGGAACTATGGATGCCAGCCAATGCCTCACTGCCCTCACTTTCCAGGTGAGCGCCGGAGGCATGTGATTCACACAAGGTCATTTGGATGTCAGAGAAGGGTCTATAACTCAGAGTTTCTGGGGTTCAGGCCATTTCAGAGGCGTCATTCCTTCCACTAGGTTGCACCCAAAGCATACACATAGAGATTTAAACCAAGGCAGAAAAATACAATTCCTTCTTCCTCAAAAAAATGACAAGTTGATATCAGAAACAAAGAATATACTGGGCCTTTCAATTGCTGAGAAGTGTGATATCAATGCTGTCTCCACTATTCCGAAAACCATTGTGTGAAAACAACCACTGAGCACATTTGGAGGAAAAGGAGATTTCAGTCTTGGAAGGAGTCCTTCCAAGGGTCCTGGCATGATTCCTTCAAACAGCCAGCCCCAGTGAGCCACTGGAAAAGCAAGGGTTTGATCCTACTTAGGGTTGGCCTTCCCTGGCATGGTGTCTCCCGGGGCAGAGGCATGACCCAGGGCCCCAAGGATCCTGGCACTTAACGCATCTTCCTAAGTAGTTTCTTGGTGACTCCCCCTGAGCTTAAGCAGTTTCTCGAAATGCTGAACCAACAACCAGGAAAGGGTCAGGAACATTTGGATGGATCAGATTGGGTGTGGGGAGGAGCAATCAATAGGACTTAAGCCTCAGGGGACAAGTATCCAGAATCAAGGTTAGGAAAATCCAGCATCTCTGATTTGATGGATCTCCCAGGCCATCCAGTGCAGGCCAGAACTGGCAGGAAGCCCCTGTCAAATGAATGGTCATCTGGCCTTTGGATAAGAAAACCCCCATGGCAGTGAGGGACAGGGAAGAACCTGGTTCCCATTCCACCTTGAGACAACTCGAATTGTCAGGAAGTTTATCTCCCATCAAGTCGATGTCAGCCTCTTTGCAGCTACTCCCACTTCTGGGCCCAAGAAGAACAAGAGTAAGCTACTCTCCCTTGCCAGCCCTTCAAACACAGGAAGACAGTTCTCCTGTGCTCCATGAGCCTTTTCCTCCCCAGTCTCCATAATCCCAGTTCCTTCAAGCAAACCTCACATGGCACAGATATGAGGCCCTTCGTCACTCTGGTGACCCTTCCCTGGACAGCTCCTGCTTCACCAAGTCCTTCTAACATGTGGTGACCAGAACTACAGGCTGAGGCTGACTCAGTTCTCACTGTGGCCTCTCAAATCTTACTTGAAAAATGAGTTGTGGGGTAGATTCCAGAATGGAAGAAAAATGCTAACATGTGGCAGATCTCTCAAGCCGAGAGGAAGTGACCACAACCGACTCTTACTGAAAGAGCAATTTTCAATGACTGTATTATCCTGAGGATCTGGAGTCACTAGCCTGCCTTCACTTCAGCGTTCTGGGTGGGGTTTGGGGGCAGGGTTCAAGAGTCTAAATAATCCAGGCAGTCCTAAGCCACCTGTATTTCCAACCAAGCTTCCAAGGCCAGGTGGCAAACCTGGGGAAGAGAAACATGGCAATACCCTGAGCAGAGGAGGCTCCCTCCCTGCCAGGCTGACTTTGTGATCCATCCATCTGGGCCCCAGCAGGATCTGAGAGCTCCTATGCCCCATCCACCAGACTCAGGCTCAACTTGTCCCAACTGCTGGGGCACAAGAGGAGAAGACTTCAGTCTTTGGGGCTGCATAGCTTATTGTCCAGTCAGGGGAGAAGATACAGACCTAGTTAACTCTGGCCAGAAACATGACAAAGGTCCCCAAAACAGGGGTTCTGTGAGCTGTGTAGTGGGGAGGGAGGGTGAGGAGCTTCTTAGGTCCCAGGGCACTGTGGAAAGAGTCAGAAGACCTGAGTGCAGATCCTGCTTCTGCTGTGTCCTCCCTTTGGGACTTTGGGCAACATGATGAGGAAAAATGACAGGTGGAGCTTGTAAAAGTAACCAGGCTGGGTCCACAAGAGGAAAGGGTTTCTCTCCTGCTGCTGTTTCATCTAAAATAGCTCTTCCCCATTCTCCATGATTTGTCTGTACAGAGCCTAAGAAAGGCCATTCAAAAGAAACCAGGAGGGATGCTTAGCCCACTGACAGAGAGGGAGAGAGAGAGAGAGAGAGAGAGAGAGAGAGAGAGAGAGAGAGAGAGAGAGAGAGAGAGAGAGAGAGGTGGGGAAGGAGAGAAGAGGAGAGGAGAGGAGAGGAGAGAGGGGTAGAGAGGGGGAAGGGAGGGAGGGAGAGAGAGAGAACAGTCAGCTCTTGGATGTAGGCCTGAGTAGCAGGCTGAGGGAATCTTGGGGAGTCGCAGATAGTGGTAAGAAAGAAGCATTTGGGATCCGAGGTGAAAAAGAAAATTCACCGAAGCACACAATTGAATTTCCAGACTCCAGGTAAGGCTGGACCAGGGGTCCCCCTCTAGAAGGCCCTTTCCTTTCTTGGGAGCCCTGGGGACTATGAGGCTGTTCCACCAAGTTTTGCTTCTTCATGGACTCATTCCTTGCACTCAAGGACTGCCACACTGACCTTTCTTGGGGTCACAATATTATTATTGGTGATGTAGTTAATGACAGCAACTGTTGACATACAAAGAGCCCTTAACATGGTTTTCTCCTTGGAAGGAGGTCCCTTGTGAAATACCCCAGGGATCAGGGACCATCAGCTTGGAGATGGACTGTTCGGCATTTTTATCAATGACTCAGACTGAGGCTTGGATTACATATGTACGATATTGGCAGATGGCAGCCAGCTGGGAGGCCTAGGTAATACACCAAATGACAGGGTCAGGATCCCCTCAGAAGCCAAAAACATTGGGCTGGACCTAATGAGATGAACTTTAAGGGAGAGAAATGGAAAGTCTTTCACTTGAGTTCCAAAAATCGGTATCATAAGGACAGGATGGGGGATGTCCACATAGACAGCAGACAATCTGAGTGTTAGTTTTGTTCAGAGTCACTCAGCATGTGCCAATCATGAGATATGCTACCAGGACGTACAAGAGTCCTAAGCCAGAGAACATGAAAGGTGCCCTGGACGGACCGCATCTGCAGCATTATGCTGAATTCCAGCTTTGTGTAAATGTACGTATTATTTATATGTTGCTTCCTCAGATAGGAAGCAAACTTCTTGAGGGCAGGGACTGGGTCACCTGTGCAACCCCTACACCACGCCCCATGCCTGGCACCTAGGAGATGCTTCATAAATGCTTGGCATCAATTCTAGGGGGAAAGGCATCATGAACTGAAGAGTGTCCAAAGGAAGGCACCTGGGGTGGTGAAAAGTCACCAGTCTGCTCCAAGCCTGCCAGTGATGCCCTATTGGCTCAGGGGTACAGGGCACAAATTCCTCAGGCTAGCGATGAGTCCTTCCCCAATCCTGCCCTCCCAACAGATTTCACGAGGTTCCCCTTTACACTCTCTAGTGCAACCTCATTAACTCTCCACTCCACGCCCTGCCTCACGCTGAATCTGTCCATTAGGAGCCTCATCTTTCACTCAACTCAGGCATCACTTTCTCTATGGAGCCTTCTCTGCCCTTCCCAAGTATGAGTGGAAAGCCAATGTCTGCAGAGATGGAGACCGATTTAAAAAAGAAAGCCGGCCCCATTGTCCATGCTCTCTGCCTCTTCAGATTACCTGGCATCCACTTGTCTGTGTCCATGTCGAAGGGCAGAAGTCAGCACCCTGAGGATTCTTTGCATACAGTGGGCACTTAAAAAATACTGGATAAATCCAAAGCCTGACTGGCACATGGTCTGTCACTCAGACAATATGCAAGACCCTTCCCATTTGTGGGGACCTGCCAGAGTCTGTGGGCCATCGGCATATCCACTGAGAGCCCCAGGATACGGTCAGGCCACTCCAAGGCATGGAAGGAGGCCTTCAGTGAAGGAGCACAAGAGAGGCATGGGAAGCCTGTCTCCCTCCTCACCAGAGCTCCTGCTGACTCAGAAGCCTCCAGAGATCTGCACCAATGAAGACAATCCTAATGTGATTGTGGCTCACCAAACTATACCCACTCAGACAGACTCTGGGTCAGAGTCCGAGGCCATATCTTTTTTACCTGCAGGGAAACCAAGGGTTTGGACCACCCCCGCAACAGCCTAACATCCTCCTCTCTGGCCAGCTGTATCTGCCAGGGTCTTAATATATCCGGCAAGCTATGATCCACACTCCTGCCTCCTCCCCTCTCCCCAGACAAGTCTATGGAACACTTCCAGCTATTGTGGGGGGCCTGCTGCATCAAGCCCCAGATTCTCAGGATGGGGAGGGACCTTCCAGATCGACGGTCCAACGACAGCCTCATTTTCACAGAGGCCGAAACTTGAACCCAGAGAGGGGAAGGACCTAACCTGAGGTCACACAGCATCAGTGCCACCAAGCTAAATTATTTATCTAATATAAGAGGTCTTCAGTCCATGAGTTTGCTCTGGGGGGAAGCTCTCTTCCCTAGCATGTTATAGATACCTGCTCTCTTCACTCATCTCTGCGGCCACCAAGTCCATCTGTGTGACCCTGGGCCACCTCTATGGGCCCCAGTTTCTTCATTTGTAGAATGAAGGGTTTGAGCTATGGCATCTTTGCAGAGCACTCGCTCTGGAGTTGGAAGGCCTAGATTCAGATCATGCCTCTGATGTTCAGTATTTAGAAGGTTGTGGACAAACTAAGACAACTTTCCTGGGTTGCATTTTCCTGCTGTGTGAAATGAGGGGCTGTTGCTACCTATCTGGACTCTGAGGTGCCTCCCAGCTCGAGGTCTAGCCACCTTCCATCCTGGAAGCATCCCAAGGGGCCATCCCAGTGGTTTCCTCCCTACCCGCTCACTCTAGTCCCAGCACTGGAGTCTCAAAACTGCAGCCTCTCAGGGTCCTAAGAGACCAGAGATATCCATTCCAGCCTTTGCCTGAGCAAGCAAGCAAGCCCTCTAAAAGCCCCCCAAAGAGGTGGCTCCAGGCTTTGCTCGAGGACCTCCAGGACAGGGAGTCAACCAGCCCCAGAGGCAGCCGCTTCCCCTTTGGGGCACCTTTACTGGGGGGAGGCCATCCTAACTCTGCCTAGATTTGCCTCTTGGCATCTCCTCTGCATTGTTACTAGTTCAGTCCTCTGCAGCCACTCCTGTCTCCCCCACTCCCAGCCTTCTCTTCTGGCTAACACCCCCAAGCCCCATCCAGCCGGAAGTCATCCAGCTCTTCCACAGCTGGTGGCCCAGCTCTGGCTAAAAGGGGCACTGAGGGATGGCGCCCCACCAAAAGCTGCTGCAATGGCCGTGACAAAAAGTACTGGAGTCTGGAAGGTCTGAGTTCAAATCTAGCCTCCAATACTAGCTGTGTGACCCTGGGTGAGTCATTGGTCCTTTGTGCCTGGCCCAGTGACCTCATCTATGAAATGGAGATATTGACACGCCCTCAACAAGATCCACAACAACCGCTCTCGGGGCATGGGGAGTGTGTCTACAATCACTCTGCAGACCTCCTGCCCATTGTTACTGCTGGCATTGCCGGCATTGTTGTTATCGCCTCCCTGCGGGAAGAGAGAGACCTGGCGAGGCCGGGGACAGGCCTCCCAAGGCAAAGCAGGGCGTTGGTGCAAACGATGAGAAGGACGCCGAAGCACCCGCTCCTTCCATCCTGGCCTGTGAATCGTTTTATTAGTCCAACCCCAGGCAAGCCGAGGAGCGGGCACGGAGCCCCTGGGCCTCAAGGGCGGATCTCCAGTCCCCAGCCGCGGCGCCCACACACTGGCCCTGTTCCTTCCAGCCTGTGTCTCGTCTGAGAGTCATTGGAGGAAAGGGAGGATGCCTGGGCCAGAAATCTGACCTGTACCAGGCCCAATCGCTGTCTAAGAGCGACCATGTCTGCAGCACTCCTTGTTTTCAGATGCTGGAATCATCTGTTCAGACCTAGAAGGGGCGCTTAGTGTCAACCCATGCACAATCTGCTCCTTTTGCCGATGATCAAGCTGAGAACAAGAGAAATTTCAAGTGACTTGTCCAGGGTCACACAGCTAGTGAATGTGAGAGGCAGGATGTGAACTCAGGCCTCCTGACTCTTCCCTGCCCAGAACTCCCTCCGTAATGTCTGGCTACCTCTCCTCCCCCATCAGAGAAGTTGGGCATGAGGAGCTGTTCAGTTAAGACACCACCCGTCTCTTATTCCTAGAACCCAACGACAGGGCCAGTGATGCAGGGCAGGAAAGAGTAACGGCTGCTTCCTCTCCTTTCTTTACTGCTTTAGAAGGAGGGCCTTTAGCAATGAGAGCCAGGCTCTGATGCTTTGTTAGGACCAGAGGTCAATGAACTTTCTAAGATAGAACTTAAATTTGTCTCCTATCCAAGAACACATCCAAAAGACTCCCCCTCCCAGGAAAGGAAAGGAATGGGGGAAATTTGCTATTTAGGACCGCCAGGCACTCGGTGAATGATTACTGTGACACTGTCATCGATGCACCTGTCCTGGGCACCTAGTTAGTTCTGGGGACTAGGGACCCGAAGATGTATCAGCTGCCATCCCTGCCCCAGCTGAGAAGAGAAGGGTCATAGAAAGGCAGGAGCAGGACACCTGGGGATGGCATGATGGCAGGAGTTCAGAGAGAAGGGAATTGTGTGCAGAAAGGCAAGGGAAGGATGTCACATCATCAGTCTATCACCAATTTGAAAAGGTATCTATACTCTCTGTATATGACATTGTAGTAAGAATTATACTATGTATGATATGTGGGGTGTAGCAGAATGGGGGGATATTGCAACTGGAGCAGGAGACCCAAGTTCAAACTGGAGCTCAGCTTCAACACCACACACAGCTATTGTTAGGGTTTTCAAAGCATTTTGAAAATATTGGCCAATTGGGTTCTTGGCACAACCCTGCAAGATAGGCAGTCTGGGTGGTATCATCCCCTTTAGCAAATGAGAAAACTGGGCATCAGTTTTAAAAATGGCTTGCCCACAGCCACCCTGCAAATGTTGGCAGTCAGATCCCGGCCCGGGTCTCTCCCGACTCCCAGGCCCAACGCTCCCTTCACCAGACCATGCTGCCTTGCTAGCTGTAGATCCTTAGGAAAGTCCTCCTTTCCCTGGGCTTCAGCACCCTCTCTTGTAATACGCAGACACTGAAAGCATGGGGCTTTGTGGGCAAAATGATTAGAAAATTTAGCCCCGCTCTCTTGACTTCTAGTCTTCACCACTCCCTGTTGCCTTTCCAGCTGGGTTTGAGCAAATGAAGGGTTACCCTCGGTGAGATTTTCTTTTGTTTAAGTTGGATACAAGGGAGGGAGCTTCTTATTTCTAAGAGTGATGGTGCCAAAGTGGTGTGGGCTACCTTGGGAGGAGTCTTCCTCACTGGAGGACTTCGGACAAAGACTGCATGGTCACTTGCCGGGGACGCTATGGACAGGCTTCCTGTTTGGGTAGGGGTTAGCCTCGTGGCCACTGAAATCTCTTCCTGCTCTGAGTTTCTGTGATTCTATCTCTTGCCTCATTGGGTGGCTGTGTCATTTTCAATCATGTTAACCAGTGTTGACTAGCCATTGGACTTCATGGTCAATTACCCAAACACGAATACTTGTTTCTTCCATTCCCATTCTGAGTGGTAGAACAGCCACTACTACCTGGGCTTCTAATTAGTCAAACAACAATTCTTTTATCTGATGTTAATTTACTGTTGCGTGCAGGCAGTTAGGTCACCTTTGGAGAGCTCACTTTCAATGCCTTGACTAATATCGCAGACTCATCTTCACCCGCCTTGTTGGCTGCTTGGAAAAAGGCCAGTGGAAGATGGCTTGTCTTGCAGAATCCTCACCTTTTCCAACCCAGCATCCACATATTAGTAGCTGTGTTACAAAGAATGGGACACTTTCAGAGTCACCCTCACTCGTGTTCATTCTCTACTATTTCCATCACCAGACGTCCAGAGAGAACAGAGCTAATGGAGATGATCTACACACACAACCTCCGCAATAAGTGGTAAGCACCAGCATCCACATATTAGTAGCTGTGTTACAAAGAATGGGACACTTTCAGAGTCACCCTCACTCGTGTTCATTCTCTACTATTTCCATCACCAGACATCCAGAGAGAACAGAGCTAATGGAGATGATCTACACACACAACCTCCGCAATAAGTGGTAAGCACCAGCTCCTGGATGCAGCGGGTACATCTGAGTGGCTCTGGCTATGTGGCTAGAACCAAGAACAAGTTATTAAAGGCTCTGAGTCAATTTGGAAGGAGATCTCCAATGCAGTAACCCAAGAATCTGTGTTTGGGTTTACTCCAGTCCACATTTTTATCAATGATTTGGATAAAGGCATAGAAGGCATGCTTATCAAATGTGCAGATGAGACAGGGCTGGGAGCAAATCTAACACACTGAAAGACAGCTAGGATGCAAAAAGATCCCAGAGGGCTTGAACATTGGGCTGAATCTAATCAGAGTGGGTTTAATGGGAAAAAATGTGATGTTTTACACCTGGGTTTAAAAAATCTGTTTCACAAGTACAATGTGGGTGATAGCAGTTTGTCTGAAGAAGATCAGGACTTTTAGGGAACTGCAGACTCCTGGGTGTGAATTCCAAGCTTTCAGAAATAAGGCACGTCTACGTGTACTGCTGCGCCCTGACCGAGTAAGAGTGCATCTGGAGGACTGTAAATAGGGACGTCCAATTAAGAACACTGATGAGGCCAGAGGCCACCCCCACTAATGAAAGGCCTAGAGTCCATGCCATGTGAGGAGTGGTTGCAGAAATTGTGGACGTCTAAGCTGAATAAAAGAAGACTCACGGGACACCTAATAGCTGTCTTCAAGTATTGTAAGGGATGTCACAGGAAAAATAGATTACATCTGTTCTGATTGGCCCTATGAGGCAGAAACAGGAGCAATAAGGATGAAAAAAAGTTTCCAGGAGGCCCTTTAAGCTTGATGTCAGGAAAACCTACCAGGTGGAACTATTCCAAAGTGGTCTGGGACGCCTTGGGAGCAAGTGGTTCTCCTCTATGGAGGCTTCTGAGCAAGAGTGGATGGCCACTTGGGGTGGCCTGGATGGCTGCTGGGGCAGTCCATGGGCCAGCAGCACAGCATCCGGCAGCAGAAGCCCAGGATGGGATTCCCTGCTGCCCCAAGGCTCACTGCCTTGGAGCCCCTGGACAACTCATGCCCCTCTCTGAACCACAGGAGGCAGGGGGCAGGGGACGCACTCAGAGGTAGGCAAGACAGCTTCTACAGTTCCTTGCGGCTCAAGGCCTATGCTCCTATGACCTGTGATCTGATCCGACTCTGAAATTCTGGAATTCTGGGACAAATGTTTGTTTTGTCGTTGCCTTGTGACTGTTATAATGTCCAGGCAGGAAACAGCAGGAGATTACATCAACCTCTGATGCAAATGAAGGATAAAGTCTAATGAATTTGGACTAGGTGGGGCCAGGAGTTGGGAAAAGCACAGAGAAGGGAGGCAGGAAAGCATATGTCTATATTAGTGAAAAAGTCTGAAGTTGGGGCTGTTTTAAAATTCACTACTTTTAAAAACCTCATTTATATTGTTGCCTAGAATACAAATGAATGCTCATAAACAAAATGAGGGAAACAGACAAAAAAGGAACAATCCCATCCCAGTTTACCTTATAAAACGATACCTTCTCCCCCCTCCTGCCCCTGCCACGCGCCCCCCCCAGGAGACAAAGGTGCATCAAAGGAAACCTTAATTTTCTCAGTCCTCGTTTTAAAAAAATGGCGTGATTGGTGGTTGAGCCCCCTTATTAATCAATGAGATCTTGAAAATTCACAGAGAAAAAAATGGATCCCTAACTTTTTAATTTAGGAAGCTTCACATACAAATAATGTCTAAGTCATAGCTCATTCCGAATTCATCGGATCCAGGTTAATAAAGTTTTACCGCCGAGATCATCCAAACAGCCTGAGTAATTGTGAGGGACGCCACAGCACGGCCGACTTAATGGGGGAGAAGTATGAAATCATTCTAATTAGTTACTAATCACCTCTAGAATGAGGAAGGACATTGAAACACACACACACACACACACACACACACACACACACACACACACGCACACGCACACACTCGTGCACACAAACTCAAGTCAGAAATGCATCTGGATAGGGGGATCCATCCAAGGCTCATTTCCATTTTCTCATTAGAGCAGGCCTTGTCTTCATTCTTGCTGGGATGCTTTGCCATCAAGATGAAAACTGAGCCTTACTGGGAGCATACGGCGTGGTATTGTCAGTGAAGTCCACAAATCATTGCCAGTCAAAACTTAATTTGGCCTTTTTACCCAATGAGCACACAGATGCTCAAAGAGGTTGGCAGAAAGTCACGACTGTAACCCTGTGCCTCTCTGAGCAGCACCACAACATTCCCAGAGTCACAGGAAAATCTCTCCCTCTTGGTGAGGGTCATCTCTTTCCATCAGCGGAAAATCAGCAACCTCTGGAGAAAAAGGTATGTTCAAAGAGACGAGAAAAGGTAGGGTCTGCCTACGACCTGGGGGCTATTTTCCAAAAGCAGATTGTTTGGGTGATGCCCAGAGCCTAGAATGGTGCTTGGGCCAGAGTGGCTGCCATCTTGTATGGGTACATTTCCCTCCCACCTCAGGTGAGAACAAGTCATATATTAAGGCAATATTCTGGGGCTGCAAGGGGCCTTTGCCGATGATAAAAGTGAATTCTAACTCTATAAAACACACCCATGAGTAGCTAAGTTCCACTTCTTAGTACTTGCAAAACCCTGAAATCACTTGACAAGCACTTATTAAGTACCAAATATATACTAGGCATTTCACTAGCTTTCAGGGGTATAAAGACAGAGAATGAAATGGTCCCTCAGATACTTTCTATGGACTCTCACCTCCCACTGCCATTCCTTTGCACAGGCTGATGCCCAGAATGCCCTTCTCTTCACCCCTGCCTCTTGAAGCCCCCTCCTTTCAAGGCTCAGCTCAAGAGCCCTGCTCCTCACAAGCCCTTTCCTGATGCTCCTGATGGACAACGCGCCTCTCCCATATAGCCTGCCTACATGGCGCATTTATTTACAGGTGAATGTGTTGTCTGTCTCTAACTAAGGGTAAGCACTCTGAGGGCAGAAATTGCTTTCTTTTGTGTTTGTTTCTCCAGTTTGTAGCCAAGTCTCTGCCTCAGAGGAGGCACTTCATCGACCGTTCGGTGATTGATAGAGTGATCGATTGAAAGTACAAAAAAGGATGTGGAATTCTGTCCGTGAGAACTGTTTAACTCTCATTTTTACGGAACTCCACAATGTCTCTGTTCTCAGCCACTATTGATAGTGTGGTTGTTCGATGGTTATTCTAAATGTCACTTCAGAAGGATAGAATAAATAATACTGTGGCATTTAGAACCCCAGAGTTCCAGTCCTGGGGAAGGCAAACCATCCAGCTGTTTTCTGCTCACCGAGAATTACACATCTGGGGAGGAATGTCCCACAACACTCCCCCATCCTCTAGCCCCAGCATTGATGCAGCAGCTCTCACAAAGTCACACCACCTGCATGCTCCCAGTTAGGGATGTGGTCAAAGCCTCGGACTCTCTGTGGAGTTGGAAATTCTCAGCTCCTTTGGGCCTCCTCCCACCTTCCAGTCTCTAGCCTATATTTCTATGCGCTGAAAATCAGCATGTACAAGTGACTTTTTTCAGCTGTTGCAAAGCCAAAAACACAGCTGCTGTTGAGACCAAGCCACTCTCTAAGGCAACCAGGCTTGTGTCCAATTGCTTTGGAGGATCTGGGAATGGAGATGAAGAGAGGGCTTCCTCCCTCCTCTGCCTGGAAGGGTCTATTGTTGGTGTTCTCTGAGACACAAAAGAGGACTGAGGACAGAAAAATCAAAACGACAGTGCTTCCAAAGTGGAGCTTCAACTCAGATTACCAACCTAAGGACTCAGCCCACTGACATCTTGCCTGATCAGGATACATTTGTCCAAGTAATCTCTGATTCGCTAATGTGGCTAAAATCGATGAATCAACACATCTCTCTTGGGTTCTTACCCTGCACCAGGCCCTGTGATCGGCACTTGGAGGTACGTAAAGACAGAAATGAAAACCATCCTTTCCCTCAAGAAGAGTATATTCTACCAGGGCAAGCAATGCCCAATGAGATAATCTTTGTAAACCTCATATGATACATACAATATCATATATGTTGTATATATCAAATGTGATAATGAAGTGCTTATCATAGCATCTGGCTCATAGTAGGTGCTCAATAAATCCCTGCTCCTGTCCTCTTCTCATATACACATACAGGGAAATAAGAAATAGGTACACAATTCTAACAAACTAATTTGTGGGCATGGTGTGGGTGCGGAGAGCTGGAGCAGAGAATATATTATGAAGGTGGGCAAGGAAACTTAGTGGAGGGGAGGGAAGCTCAGTGTCATTGATAGAGGTCTAGACCTGGAGTCAAGGAAACCTGTGTTCAAATCCCACATCAGACAGTGATTAAGTAGGTGACCCCAGGTAATTAGTCTGCCTTCAGCTTGGTTTTCCTTATCTATAAAGTGGGGCTAATAAAAGCATTCCCCTCTCAGGGTAGTTGGGAGGATTAGATTAGATCAGATTAGACAGATGGATAGATAGATAGAGATATATACATATATGTATGTGTATATATGCATGTGTATATATACATAAAGTACTTTCCAGATCTTAAAATGTTATACAAATATTGGCTATTACGATTGTTATCGGGTAGTATTATTATTCAGCGATGAACCAGTCACTCACACCATCTGTCCAGGACCCACTTGCTTGGCCAATAAGATGAGGTGAAGATACCACGCCCCAGCTCAGTCCTGCCTGAAGCCATGGTTCCACATCTGCCTTTTGTCCTACCTCCTGGAAGCCAGGGAGGTGATCACTTCCTGCCTGTCTTTCTGGAAAGGCCTCCCCGCCTCTTTAACTGTCCCTGCGGCTGCCCCAGATCTGATAGTGCCACTTCGTCATTGATTGGGCTAGCTCCTTTGGAAACTGAAGGAGCACTCCTGCCCTTGTATATATGTCACCTAAAGTGGCTGTCCTCACTGTGGAAGAGCTATACATCACCATCTCCTGGGCTAACCCAGTGAATGGTGTCCCTGAATAAAACAGACCAGGTAAAGATCAGAGGAAGGAGCAGGGTTTGTTTGTGGCAACAAAGCCAAGCCTTGGTTCACCACGCAGAATGCTTCCTTCCTGTCAGTTTAAATCACTGTCACTCAAACTCCAGAAGACCTCAATCAGCCAGGCATCCTTTGTCCGGCATGCCTCAGGAAATCAGAACACATGGCTCAAGGCTGGGGAGGCTGGGGTGGCCAGGGGTGCCCATCATCATGCGCAGGAGCATTTAAGACCCTGTGCCATCCTCACCCCTGGCAGTGCCCATCTCTAACCAAGACAAACACACTTAGCCTGCTTCTCCCCACCCATCCCCCCTTTTTTCCCAATCTCCGAGTGTTCCTGCACCAACGCAGCTCTGATGCATTTCACTCTTGACTGGATACAGTGAGATTGCTAATCAGGATTACTTGATTCAGTCAACACTGATTTCAATAAAAAGACAAAAAAATTATCATAAATATAGAGAAAGTGCTGGCGGCAGTGACAGGTGATTAAAATCTCATTCACTTGGAATCAGCCTGATTCATGGTCGTGAGCAAATGGGCAAACGGAGGAAGTCCTCATATCTCCCCCAGATGATTATCATCTCCCTCACTCCAAGTCACTTCTGATTGCACATGCACACACAAATGGGCACCAAGCAGATTCATGAACAACAGATCATCATGTGGGGGGCTGACCTCCTTCAGAGGAAGCTTTGTCTAACAACTCTTCTGAAACAAACATGGCGCCCAGTGACCAAGGCTAATAAATAAACAGGCTGGAAACAAACATGGCGCCCAGTGCCCCAAGGTAAAAAGAGGACAAGCATGAGCTCAATATTATAATGAACTGGAAATTGGCAGGTGATAAACTCACTAGCAAATCAGAAACTCAAACTACATGGTTTGTTTTAATCTGATAATTCATAATTACAAATATAAATCTGATGATTCATAGTTAGAAATTTCACAACAAATCAGACAGAACTGGACACTATTCCAAAAGCCCTGTTAATTAGAAAAGCACAATGATGCTTCAAAACCTAAAAGAATAAAGAGGGAACTTTAAGATTGTGATGTTCTTAATATTTGAATGGCTTATACTACTACTACCACGGAGGTTGGCTTCACATCTCCAAAGTGGCTGCCAGGAGAAAGCTGCTCACTGATAAATTCCAATCAGGGAATCTCTGAGTCAGAAGGGACCTCAGAGGCCTTGGAGTGTAGCCTGACACCAGAACAAGGCCCTTCTATCTACTGAGTATAGATCTTTTATGTATTCAGCTATTGACATGTTGTCTCTCCCATTAGACTATGAGCTTCCTGAGGGCAGGGACCAAGTTTTTTGCCCTTTTTTGTAACCTCAGGGCTTAGCACAGTGCCTAACATATACATATATATGTAAAACATACACATACACACATATGTATGTATATATTTATGTGTATATACATACACATATGTATGTATGTATATGTGTTTATACGTATATTGTATATGTATATATGTATACATAGACATATGTATACACACACACACACACACATATACCATAGGTGCTTAATAAATGTTTGTTGGATTAGATTGGATTGGATTAATTGACCGATTCACCCTCTACAACGGTGCCAAATAAATGTTCATCCTTGCCTGGAGAGCTCCAGTAAAGGAAAGCCTACCACCTCCAGAAGCAGCATTGCCTGCTCTGTGATTAGGAAACATTTCCTCCAATCAAACCTAAGCTTGCCCCTTTAACCATTTCCAGCCATCATTTTAGCTCTATCTACATGGGACCAAGGACAAGTCTATGCTTTCTTCTACTCCATGTTCCCCCTAAGTCTTTGTGTCTACAGATCAAAACCCCAAATCAAGTATCTCCTTCCCAGGCTCCTCCTAGAGCGTGGTCCAGGGAGCCTTCACCATACGGGCTACCCTCCTCTACTCATGCTCTCCTTTACTGATATATTCTAAAAGAAAGAGTTTGGGAATAGTGCTATAGCTGTGGTCTTCCCAGGGCTGTGTGAGACTGAGCCCCTGGGAAGCCACCCACTCTCCGTGCTCCTCTGCTTCTCTCTGTCTTCCCCCTTTCTTTCCAATATTTTTCATGTTACTTCATGTTGAACTGCCCATCTGCATTAGACTTCCTTTCTCAGGATGGGCCAGGGTTCTAGAGGCCAACCTCTGGCTCCTGAAGAGCCCCTGCTGTCCCAGCCCCTCTTCTCTCCTGCTCCAGCCTGAGCCTTCTCTGCCTCCTGTACCAAGTCCTCAGGGCACCTCCTGGAGGTGCTCAGGGAACCTGAGCCCATTTTCTGCAGGGGCATAGTCTTTGACAGACACTGATATTTCCTCATCCAGCAAAGCCATGCTAAAAGGAGGGAACACCTCCAAACTTCACACCTTCCCCACCCCGAGGAATCCAAGCAGCAAAGGTTTGGAGCTGGAGAGGTCTTGAGGGTCCTTCTAGGCCAACCCTTTCATTTTACAGAGGAGGTGCAGGGGCTGACATGCCCAAAGCCATGGAGCTAATACATGGTAGAGCAGAGCTTCGAACCCAGCGTCTGAGACCCAGAATTGTGGGTCAAAATCACCAAACAGCGTCTTCATCTTTCTCAGGCTTAAATGCCCTTGAAGCATTGGCGTGCTCATTCTATTTCTTAACGTTAGTGAGGAAGGGAAGGGCAGTGATTGACTCTGGGTAATTGTTTTGCTGCTGGCTCATTTGCATACGATTAAGTGACATCCTTAGTGGGGAGGCTGGGAGTTTCAGGAAGTTCATTCCCTTTCCCTCCCTCCCATTTCTATCCCTGCTTGATAGACTGAACGTGGTTCACTGCAAGGCAGCCATCCCACCGCCCATCCATGGAGGCTGGCAATTGGAGAAAACATTTATAAACACGCTACCCACTTAATGAATCAGGGTATTCCCATTAACGTCTGAACTGCTCTGAGGAAAAAGCTCCCAGGTCTGCCCCAGAGTGTTACGCTGGCTGAAAGCAGGATACCCTGGATGACCATTGGCTCGCCATAGGATACTCTAGTTTCTCTGTGGATTTGGATGCTAATAATGGCCTCAGAGCCTGGAAACAGTGGCAAGAAGCAAGTTCTTTCCCAGCCCCCTGGCATTCTTCTCGGCCCTGTACTTCTGGGGTTGGGAAGCGGCTGTACACTCCAGTATTCTTTGGGACTAGGCTTTGAAAACAAAGTCCAGACAAGGAAGGCGTAGACAGCCCCAAGTTTTGGAGTGATCAGCCAGAGTGTGAATGGCTCCCAGGAAAGGGGGCCATAGCTCAGGGGGTCAGGTCCAACACAAGACATGGAGCACACTCACTCAACAGTCAAAGTCCACCTACCATGTGCCACGTCTTGTGCTTGAAGCTCGGGGCAGGGAGGAGGGATGACAAAGGTAAATTAGACACAGACTCAGCCCTCAAGGAGCCAGTAATCCAGCAGGTCTAGAAGATTAGGCATATTCTGGAATAATAATATTAAAAATGAGATTATGGTCCATTCTATTCACTCCACATGTACTAAGCACCTACTCTGTGCCAAGTACCAAATTAGACCAGAGGTGTCAAGCTCAGGCCAAGGAACCCACAGAACCCCAATGTGTCCCTAACCTGATTAAAATATAATTGGGAAATGTTTAACAAAAGAAATAAAAGTACAGTATAGATAATACTATTTGTGCTTTGCAAAGTCAATATGGGGCTGCAGGGATCCATTCTTGTTTGAGTTTGACATCACTGGACAAGGCAAAGTGGAGATGCAAAGATGGAAATTAGACGGTCCCTGCCCTCCAGGACCTTCCATTCTGCTGCTCAGGGAGCATTCCATTACTGGAAGAAACAAAGTGTACGTTAATAAGTAAATACAAAAGGTGTAGATGGTAGATGGGGGGAGGAGGAAAGGGGAGAGGAAGTGGACAACCTGAATGGATGGGAAAGGCCTCACTTGGGACACAGACCCTGACCTGGGCCTAAAAGAGAGCCAGGGCTTCTCAGAGACAGAAGTGAGGAAGGGAGGGCATGCCTGGCAAGGGACACAAGATATGCAAAGACAGAGAGAAGGAGGTGGAATGTAGGAACAAGAGTAAGATGGCTGGAAGGGACAATTCATGACAGGGAATCATGTGAAATCTCCCTGGGAAGATAGGAACTCAGATTTCAAAGAGCTTTAAAAGCCAAACAGGGGAGGGTAATGGGTAGGCCCAGATGTTTCTTGAGCAGGGGAATATCCTGGCCAGATGTATGCTTTAGGAATACCAGCCTGGCTGCTGGATGAAGGATGGATTGTAGGTTAGAAGGGCTGGAAGCCTAGAGGTTAATTAGAAGGTAATTGCTGTGGTCCAAGGAGGAGCCGTGAAGGTATGAACCATTTATTGAGTGGAGAAAAGGGCACAAATACAAAACAAAAACAAAAACAAAAACCCCACTACAGTAGGAGAATTGTGGGTAGGTACAAAAGAGAGGACCTGGCACTAGAGAATATGCCCAGAGATACTGAGCTCCTCCGTGGATCTGAAGGGCCCTTTGGGCAAGGCCAGCACCTGTGAATTGTCCTGTCTGACTGAGAAGTCCTGGAGAGCAGGGACTGCACCCCCAGAGCCTGGCATGGTGCTCTGCCCACAGTAGGCCCTTAATGGATTCCTGATGGGTTAGGTTGTAACAATACTGGCTACTGAACGGGGAAGCAGCAGGATCTCTTCCTGGTCTGAAATCAAATTAATGTCAGCCCTTCTAATGGCCACTATCATGAAACTATGTTTTACTGATAACAATGACATTGACAGTGATGATGATGGTGACGGCGTATATCTCACATATGTATAACTAAGAATGGAGTATGTTTGGGAAAGAGAGAAAGAGAAAGACCTCAAATTTCAGGGAATGAGAATGCCCACACAACAGTGATTACACAAAACAAGGAAGCCTACTTTAAGAAAAGTCGATCTGCGCCAAACACAAGCTTAAAAAGTGGAGAGATGTGTGGGAGACAAAGAAAGATGGGAAGACAAAGAGGGAGGGAAGTCAACCTTGACAAACCAACACCCACAAGGCAAAGGGCAAAACAAAGAAAGAGCAGAAAACTCCAGATAAACAAATATACAAAAGGAAAGCTTATGGTTGGACCAGGAGAGTCATAGCAACAAACAAGTCCACTCGAAGCCAATTTACTCTTTTAAAAATAAACTGTAAGTACCGATAGTTTAGCGTTTCATTCAGCATCATTTTTTGATTTACAGGTGAGAATGTTTGGTTTGTTGGTGAATGTTTGGTTGGGTTTGTTGGTGCTTGCCAAGTTTACACGCTCCAACAGAGAGAAATGAGGAGGTAGGTGAGCCCTTCAGTAGAAGGATGCTGGGTCTTCCCGAAGGGTCTGATGGGAGGGCTCCTTCTAGAGCACCTCAGACATTTATGATATGATTTAATTTAGGAAAATTCAAATTACACCCACCTTTCTGGGAGTATCTCTTCCACTACAAGTCAGGAACGCATGGGCTGCACCTAATCCTGGGCCTAGCCACCAGAGGAGCAGAAAGAACCTGCCGACGGTCAGAAAGGAAAGCCACCAGAAGGTCCCACGACTACTAGTGGCTTCCCCTCTCAGCCTCCCTTGGAATGAGGTCTACGTGACCCCTCAGCTACCAGTGCCCAGGGATTTAAGAAGTCAGGGTTTATTGGCTTATATTCGCTTAAATTTAGTCTATGTACATCTGGTATGTGCTTGTTGTCTCCCCCAATAGAATGCAAACACTTGGAGAATAGAGATTTTTTTTCCATTCTTTGTATTTGTGACCCCTGTGCTTAGTACCTGGCGCACAGTAGGTGATCAATGAATAAATGCTGGTTGATGGATTTATCTGCTTTATATGTGCTCAGTACATACATGCATACATGCTCATATGTGTTCATAGGTATCAGCAGACACACATAGGGTTTACACCATGGGAATGTAAACCCTGTAAGGGCAGGGACTCTGACAATGGTGATCTTTGTAGCCTCAGAGCTCAGAGTAGGTGCTCAGATGCTTGCTGGTTTGATTGAGCAGATGCCCACTGGCATAGTTTGTCCCAACATGGCACTCTGGTTTAGAGAAGCATGGCTCGTGCCCGTGCTCACTTCTTTTTTATCCACCTCCTTGGGGCTTTTTTTGTGTGTCCCTGGTGCTTAGCACAGTGCCTGGCATGCAGTAGGTGCTTGATAAGTGCTTTCTAATTGATGGATGGATAAATGACTCAAAGAAGGTAATATCAGAGAGAGAGGCCCTGGACCTGGGACCAAAGGACCCAGGTGCAAATCCAGCTCTGCTGCTCATTAAGTGTGTGACCTAGGGCAAATGATCCCCCACCCCATCATGGCCTCACTTTGCACATCTGTAAAATAAGAGAATTGACCCAAACAGTCTTTGGTGGCTCTAGAATCTTCCTGTGATCCTTCTGGTTACACAGGTCAGGAAACACCGAGCCAGGCTTTGCCTGGCTCAGAAGGGCTGGCGCTCCTAGAGATCCTGTTGTCTCTCAAAGGAAGGGGTTCTTCATATGGGGACCATGAGCAGGCTTTTAAAAAATACTTTAACAACAATGTTTCAATAGAATTATTTTCCTTGGCAGTCCTATGTTTCTTTATTTTAGGCATTTAGAAACATGATTTTGAAAAAGGGCCCATGGATTTTCCACCAGAATGAGGGCCAAAATGTCCAAGATGCAAAAAAGGTGAAACTCTGTGCTCCAGGCCTACATTTCAATAAGTGAGGCAGTGTGGGAGGAAGTCCTTGGAGCCTAGGAGGCCTGGGTTCAAGTCCCACCCTCGGGGGAGTCACCGAAGCTCTGTGTCCTGGGCCACTTTCTAAAACTACATGGAAAATGGGCGCTGACCCAAAATCGCACGTCTGAATTTTTTTAAAAGTCAGTAAAATAAATAAATCAGAGACTGGCTTTCCATTCAGAGGCCATGCATGGGTCCTTAGCTCAGCATGGCTCCTAAATGGATGACTTTAAGCAAACCCTCTCTACATATGCTCTGAGCCTCCGTTTTCTCACCTGTAACATAAGGGGTTTGGACAGGCCGACCTCGAAGGGCCCTTCTATTGCGCATCTATGACTCTGTGTAGATGTGTGTGCACGTCTGTATGTACGTATGTATATACACATATGAACACACATGCATCTATATGTACTTCCTGTAGGGCCAAGACTTTCATTTTTGTCTCTGTATCTTCTGTGCCTGGCACAGATTCGGCACTTAGTGGATCTGTAAGTCAGGTCCAAAACTTTTAGAATGTGAGAAAATTAAATAGAAAAGAGAAACACAAAGGGATGAGAAGTGGGGGTCTGGTGTGAATTATCAATGGCTGAAGAAGACCGTGGGGGGAAGTGAAGTGCACGGATGAGGTTTGGTTCTGGAAGCCCAGAGACGGTCCAAACATGGGGCACCCACAGACAGTCTCCCCTCAGCCCTACCCACTCTAGTCAGCCCCCGTTTTGGCCCTGTGGCACTGATGTCAAGACAGCCCTCCACTTCCCCAGGTCCCTCAGTCTGTCCGTACTATTTATTAAACCCACATGTGCCGAGTTCCAGCAGCACTCCAGGCCTGCCAGCTTGATAATTGCAAACAGAAGTCACCCTCAGCCCTCCCCCACTACCTGACTGAAAGCCCTATGCCGGGCTCAGAACAGGCATGTGAGGAATGTCCTGCAAGCTGGCAGCACCAGGGAGAGCAAGAGGGGTGAGCAAGCCCAGGAGCATTGAGCCAGGGTGCTCACAGCGTCGCCCAGTCAGGTGACACAGGTCATGTTTCCAGCTCAGAGGGAGGCAGGCTGTCTGGCCAAACACAGCCCTTATCCACGGGGCCAAGGAGAAGTGAGGAGCCTGCCTGGCACACAGCCTAGTACACCAGACACGGGTTTCTGAGGGGAGCCCGATGTGCCGTGGCCATGGACGTTGTGAGCCCCAAGAATTCCTGGTCGGTCACTCCTGGGCAAGGCCCAGTGGGGTGTGTCTTGTCCTTCATGGATGGTGATACAACTCCTCCCAGTTCTCTCATTTAGCCATTTTCTTATCCTCTCCTCCTGCTGCAGATGGATACGTGTGTAGATTTGATGTCTCTCTGCTTAAATGCATGGGTGGCCTCCACGAAAGCTGCCTTCCTTCTCAGCCTCCTTGCTGGGCTGTCTCTTGATGACCCTGGCTCCTCAAAGCTTATACCGGGAGACACACTCTCTGGTGAGGCCTTCCAGCATGGTACAATGGATGTGGAGGCACAGGACCTGAGTTCAAATCTTGGTTCTTCATTTGCTGCTTGTGTGACCCTGGACCACTCTGGGACTCCCTTTCCCTTCTGAGAGATGAGATGGTCTAGGCCTAGATGGTTTCTGAGGCCCCCTTCCATCTCATACACTATGACCTTCTGATCCTCCAAGGGCACTTCTACTCTCTGGACCTGTTTCCTCCTTTGTAAGAGGAGGTGGCTGACCTAGATTGCCTGAGGTCACTCAAGGTGATGCGTCTGCAGCCTGTTCTCTAGGGAAGGCATGGAGGGGCAGTGAATGGCATCTGTTCAGGCAAGATGCCCAGGAGGTGCCTGAAAAGGGCCTGGGTTTTGGGGTACTCCATGAATGCAGAGCACTCCCAGTATGGAAATTCTCCCCCACCATGCAGATTGGCAGCTCACCGGTAAGCAACGGGCTTAGGGACTAGCCGGGGGATGGAGAGGTTGTGGCATCTGGTCAGGGTGGCAGAGCCAATCTGTGTCAGAGCCGGGCTTGAACCCAGGACTTGGAGGCCAGTCCTCCTCCCTGATGTCCCACAGCCTCTCAGGCACAGCCTCTGATCACAGCCAGAACTTGTGCATCTTCTCTAAATGTCACAGACCTGAAGCTGGCACGGAGCTCAGAAGCTGCCTAACCCCACCCTGTCATGTTACAGAGGAGGGAAAAGGGGGCCTGGCAAAGTGACTGACTTTCCCGGGCAAGACTCAAACCCAAGTCCTCTGCTTTGCAAAGCAGTGTTTTCCCCTCTGTTCACACTGCTTCCACCCATCTCTCTTCTGCCTTTGCACCCCACACACTCCCTGCCTGCGGGCATCCCCTTCTGCTCTGTGTCCCGTTAGGGCACCCCAGTGGGAACCAGTATACCAAAACCCCAAATCCCAGGCCCCAAAGTCCTGGGGAATTCTGTCAGACAAGGACAGCCCTCCAGCTCTGTGATCACAGCGCAGCAGCTACAGCCCTGGGGGTCAGAGGGCACGTCCAGGTCTCAGGGAGTGGCTGTCTCTTAGACATGAGTCCCAGTGGCTGAAGGTAAGGAGGGAGGCTCCTCCTGGCCACCCCAGGCCCAGGCTTCCCAGCCGTGAAAGGCCGCCCGCAGAAGGGCAGACCTGATGTTATTAGGGCAGGCGGTCAAGGCTCATGAAATCCACCTGTTGAAGGATGGAGAAAGGGAGCCCTTTGGCGCTGGCAGCTGGAGCTGAGTGGTCTGGAGTGTGTCACCCTGACAGGGACCGGGCTACAGAGTGAAGGAAGTGACCCAGGCGGGGGATGAGCCCCTGCAGAGCCGGCCTCTGATAACTCAATTACCCCAACGCTCTTTTCTCCGAGCCTCTTTGAACCCCTGACCCAGCCCAAACAAACAAGGCATATCTGTTTATAACAAGGCACATTTGTTTCTGTCTTCCCCCCTTAGACTCTGGGCCAGTCCCATCCTGCTGCCCTTCTGAGGCAAGATCTTCATCCAACCCAGAACTTGGTCACTCTGGCTTGTACTCGAGCTTCAGAAAGGCAAGCCTCATTAATGGAAGCCAACAGGGAGGCAAGAAAGTGAGTCCTTTTAGAGACACCTGGTCTCTTGGGGGAAATATGGCCCTTCTTTGATTAAGTGAGAAGCACCAATGGTGCAACCAATGGTATGGCCGGAAGACCAGGGCGTTTAGAGCTAGACAGGACCATCGGTCGCATCTGCTCTGATGCCCCCATTTTATAGAGTGGAGCAGGGACCTGTCCATGGTCACGGGGGTCATTACTGGCAGAACCAGGAGACAATCCACCCCTCATGATGTTAGGTCATGGAATCAGCATGGTGGTGCAGTAGATGGAGTACTGGGGTTGGGGTCAGGAAGACCAGAGCTCAAATATGAACTTACCTGGGTGACCCTGGCCAAGTCAGCTCACAACTGTCTGTGAAACAGGGCTAACAACAGCACTGACCTTCCAGGGTCACTGTGAGGATTCAATGATGTAATCGTTGGAAAGCACTCAGCATGGCACCAGCACACAGTAGGTGCTATTATTCCCGGGACCTTGGGGGGCATCATGTGCCACCCTTATTTTACAGATGAGGGAACTGCGGTCCAGAATAGGGAATGGGCTTCTCGTTCCTTCTCATTTCATCCAACACTCTCGTCATCTCTCTTCCTCGGCCCTCTCTATTTTTGACTTTTTTTTCCATTTTGTTTTCATTTTTAAAATTCTGAACTTAGTAAACACAAAATAAAACAAGCATTTCCATGTACAAAAGAAGACTGGGAAAGGATTTGGCCTGAAACTGTGCCTCCCCGTCAGATCCCACTCCCTTTTCCCGCAAGGCACATAATCCGTTCACTAGGGGACTTTCGACGCTGTCCCGCTCGTTGGTGTTTCCCCTTCAGCCCCTTCTCCCAAGTGCAGCTGTTCACTGCTCTTGTGAAAGAGAAGCCTTCCTGTTCCCCTCAGCTGCTGGTGCCTTCCCTCCCAGACCCTTTATATATTCTGCGTATCTTTACCCTACATACCCTTGCATATGCGAATACAGGGTCTCCCCTCATATAGCGTGAGCTCCTTTAAGAGGGGGTTGTTTCATTTCTTATGACTCTATCATTAGCACCTAGCACGGTGCCTAGCAAAGAACAGGCGCTTCATAAATGCGTGATGATTTATTAATTCCTGTCTTTTCCTTGACCTATGATTTTCCTAGTGGAAGGAGCTCCCAGAGTGGTGATTCCCTTCCATGATTCTAGCTGGCAATCTGGTCTACATTTAGGGTGTTGCCCCAGGGCACGGAGAAATCAGGCAGCCAGCGCAGGGTCTCCTGGCTGGGATGTGGCAGGGTTGGGGCTGGGACCCAGGTAGGTCTTCCTGAAACCATGCCAGCCTGTCTACAGATACTACGCTCTGCTACCTCTCAGGAAACCGTTAAATGATGGAGAAAAAAATGATGTCTTTAAAATCCACACATGCAACTCTACGCTGATGAAAAATAGCTACTGCAGTTTGGGTTACTTTAAAAAATTTGCTTAGCAATTATCTAGCTGAGGAGAGCTTTCCAGCACATGGGTAACACAAGACCAGGTGCTGAGCACTGTGCCTTTGTGGGAAACACATGCCTTTTTTAATATTTTGTAATAAGTTCAAGGGGAATTCCTCTGAGACCAGCCCTCCTGTGGTGTTTGCATTCGATGCTAAATGTACCTGGAGTGTATTAAAGCAGGGTATGGCCTCAGTTGGGAGGGCTTATTCCAAGCCCAAGCAAAGCCCACCTTCCGCAAGCCTTTTATGCCCTCCTGAATCATCTCCAGCCTGTCCCGAATATGTCTCGTTTTTACCTGTCTGTCTGCTTGCCGTTCTCCCCATCAGACCTGGAGCCCTTTCAGAGCAGGGAGGGCTGCCCCCTGAGTCTTTTTGGTTTGTTTGGGGCTTCTCTCTTTTCTCTGTATTCTGATACTTGGCACACTGCCCAGCACACACTAGGTCCCTAATAAATGTTAGGTGACTTGACTCGACTTCTTTGTGGTAAGTGGAATTCGTCTTTCCATGTGAACCAGAAATGCCACCCCCAGCCTAGACATCAAAGGGAGCCTCTCCACCAGCTCAGTCTAGTAATGAATTCTGCTCCAACCCTGGTAACATTTTAAAGGTTGCTGGAGCAAGAGAGGGCTGGCCTCCATGGCCCCTCCAAGAATCCTGACCCCATGAATGATCTCTACTGAATAAGATCAGGAGGAATAACAGACTTTGTTTTTAATCATGGCTCTCATTCAGCTTCCAGGGGCTTCTAAGGAAAACTTCATATCTCAGCATCATAGGATCTCAGAACTGGCAGAAACTTTAAAGGTACCTAGTCCAACTGGACCTGACCAAGAATCCCTTCTATGGCATCCCCAACAGCAAGTTCTATCCCTTTTACCTGAAAACCTCTACTGAGTTGAAGAGGAAGGGAAAGTCAACCCTGATGACTTAATTTGGACTCTGCCCACCCTGCTGGTATTTGGCCAGTCAGTATGGTACAGTGTATAGAGTGGAAGTCCTGAATTCAAATGCTGGGTCAGACACTCATTAGCATGACCCGAGGCAAAGCTCAATGCACCAGTTTTCTCATCTGTAGAATGGAGTCACAGTAGTGCCTACCTCCCAAAGGAGGACCAAATGAATTAAGATATGCAAAACATTTTGCAAACCTTCAAGTGCTACATTTATTCTGACATCACTTTCCCTACAGAGCCAGCAGGAGCCCCAGAAGGAAAAGCTGGGAGCTTAAGGAGAAGGACAGGGTGGGGGAGGCAGCAGAAGCAACACCAGCAAGGGCCTGGGTCAGAAAGATGCAAGTGCCTTACAGGCCTCTACTCTAGTGAGTTAGAACTCACCTCCAGCTCCAAGGAGCTAGAAGAGAGGGAGGTCACCTAGGTAGGACAGGCGTGTTCCTGAATCTCTCCTGTGGCGAGGACCAGGGAGTCAGAAGGTACAGGCCCCTTGACTTTCTTGTGCTGCTTAGCTTTTCTTATGAAAATAAAAATCTATAATTTAGCACTCTGTGAGGAATATGCATAATGATCAATTAACCAACGAGCCAGCATTTAGGAAGAACCTATCCTGCTCCAGGTAAACAACAGCAAACACAGGAAAAAGCTACCAACAAACAAGCTAGGATGTGGCATCCCAGGCTGCTGGGGCAGAGGCCTTCCAGCTGGACAAGGCTGATCCACTCTAGAGAACATCAACCCTATGGAAGACCTTGACTTTCCTCAGCTCCCAGAGCCCACAGGGAACAGGGAGGTGACCAAATGCCACAGACCCATGCCCGGCTGCCCACGATGACATGAATGGACCTTAATGAGGGGGGGTTAGCTTGAAAAGGATAATGAAATAACTCACTTTCCAAAGCAATTTTAGGCTCGTGAGGCCTGTCTTCTGTCTGCAAGGAGCTCATGCAATTCTTATCATCCTTATTTTACATATGAGGAAACAGATTTGGAGAACCCTTCTTCAGATTCGCACAGAGAGTAAGTACCAGTTCTGGGGTTCACAGTCAGCTCTGTCACTCAAGTCACTACACAAACTACAGGAGAAATGATCCCCTGTCCCTTTTCTCTGACGATTCATAGTCAGCAAGGGCCTTCCTTCCCAAGAACTCTGGGAGGGAGAGTCTATAAACACCAAGATCCCCTTGTGACAGATGAGAGTATAAAATCTGGAGGGCTCAAGGTGGTAGTCCTGGGACCAGGACCCCAGGGTCCTTCCCCCTTCACTCTCCCGCTTTTGTATCCATAAATTGTTGTTGCTTCATTCTGGGGAAACATCATTTATCCCAGCTGGAATTTCTATTGAAAGGAGGCTAACTAAGCATAGGAAAACAGTTTGGCTTGTTTGTTTGTTTTTTCAATTGTGAAATCATAACATCCTGTCTTACTATCTCAGTCAAGAAAATAAGTAAGCAGAGACTGTGTCAAGTTGGCAACAAGTGGGCTTAAGGAATGGAGAAAGCCATGGCGAGGCTTAGTGAGGCTCAGCCAGAGCTCAGACTCAGGAAGGAAATGGGGAGCATCACGGCAAGTCGTAGTGAGGGAGAAGAACGTTCCTTAGAGTACTTTTGTTATTGCTCGCTCTAGACCTGTGATTCCATTCACAGGGAGAGATTCCTGACAACCGTGTCACTTGATCAGTGACTTGTCTATAGCTAGGAGCAGTGATCTTAACTTCCCTGTGTGCCTGCTTCTTCCTTTGTTTTAAATCTTAGAAAGTATGATTCGGAGAAAGGCTCCATAGACCTCACCAGCCTCGATGCCTACAGGCTTCAGGACGCAAAAAAGCTTCTGAACCCCTGAGCAAGAGTCTCTAGAGAATGGACTGGAGCGTCTGGGACAAGTGACTTGCTTAGGACCACATAGCCAGCAGGTGGCAGGGGCAGGACCTGTACCTGGACTGGCCTTGTGTCCACTGCCTCTCCAGGACTGCCATATTGGGTCCTCAGGCAAGGCGGCCTGATGGATTCTGTGGAGTAGCAAGAACATTCACATGAAGGTGTTTCCTTATAGCAAGGGAGTCAGGCAGAGTGCCTGCCATATATGGCTCTTATTCTCAGACTTTCATTTTTACTGATGATTGTCAAAGAATGGACACACTGAGCAGACGGAGAAGGGCACGTCTGCCCAGCTCTCAGCACCCAGGCCCAGAGCCTCCAGTTTCACACACTCAGGCTGTTGCTACAAGGGCCTTTTTGCCTCAATGCTTTTCTTTGTTACAAGGGAGAGTTTGATGCCAATGGATGGGATGGGGGACAGACAGAAAGTCTACATCCAGACTATGAGGTAAAAACAAAAGGCAACCCAGAAACTTACTTTTTTAAATTAATAAAACTTAATTATTCTTTAAAAGAACAGACCATCTAATGATCGAACCATTTGATGTGATTTGTTGCTGGCCATCTTAATGACAGACCAGATGGAACTTGCTGCATGATCAATAGAACTGAAGCACCACTGGACAGGTCCAAGGGAGGAGATCAGAATAAGATGTATGGAGTCCCATAGACCAGCCAAGACGCAGCACAACTCCGTAATGCTATCGAAATAAGAAATATCAAGTTGGCAAGAGGTAAGGCTTGGGTGGAGTTACATCATCTGTAGATCAAGGCTTCTTTATCTAGGGTCCATGAACTTGGTTGGGTTTTTTTTTTTGAGAGAGAAAGAGATCTATATTTCAATCTTTGTAATCCTATGTATTTTATTTTATGCATTAAAAATATTCTGAGAAAAGGTCCTGAAACATCCCCAAACTGTGTCCCAAGGAGTCCATGACATGCAACAGTGAAAGTGAAACATCTCTGTTTCATCTCTGTTACCAATCAGAATTGGCTTTTTCACAAAAGATGGTAAAGAAAATAACGACTTTCGCAGCATCCAACTGACCTGAAATAGTGTATGGAGTCACCATTTTTAGGAATGAATACTCACTGCCAGAAAAATACCAGCGAGGCAAAGAAGATAAAAACGCAGCCCTTATAGATGGAAACACTTGGGCTCCCATCCTGCCTCTGACTACTAGCTGTGTGACCCTGGGCAAACCATTGGCCCTCTTGAGGTCTCAGGTGCTTTCTAAGACTACAAGTTGAGGGTGACCTGCGAGTCTCCTTTCGTGGATAGAAGGCACTTCCATCCCGGGAGTTCCCCTACGTAGATGAAATTACAAATCTAGATCCATCATCTCTGCCTCCTGTGAAAAGTGCCCCCCAAATAAATCCTTGAGGGAGTGCAAGCTGTTCAATATAAAAGTTGGGGCAAATGGCTTTCAGTTAGTCCTCTAATGTGCAAAAGCAGAAATTATTAAAATTCTAACTGTGCTCCACAGACTGGCTCCAGCTGCCTGGCTCCGGTGAAGGTCAGCTTTAGCATCTGGTCTTAACGGATCAGAAAACTAGATAATTCAGGCTTCCACAGCGACCTATCAGGACACAAGCTGGTGGCAGCGTTCTAAGCAATGAGAACTGACGATTCCATAGTGTGTCAAGGTTCACAAAGTACTCACAACCTCATTTGAGCTTCACGCCACCCCGTTTCCTAGGCACAACAGGCACCCCCGTGCCCATCTGACAGATGAGGAGGCTGAGACTCTGAGAGGCAATACCGCTAGCTAAGATGCAGCAACGCCATGTGATGGAGAATGCAAAGGGCCCTGAATCTGGTGCCAGAAGCCTGGCTCTGCCCCCTCACTACCTGGGCACACACAAGCAAGATAGATGCTCTTGGCATGGACATTCTCATCCAGCTCTAAGTATATGATCCTAAATATCAGAGGTAAGATTTGAATCCAGGTCCTCCGCGTTCTAAATTGACCTTTCTTACTTCCAATTCTCTGCAGACTTTGAGAACATACTTGAACTTTGCCATAGCAAGTCAGCTTTGGTTTTGTTTTTAAGAGAAATTGTTTTTAATGAGTTAGAAATAGCATTAAATATTTACAAAAGATTTTAAAAGGCTAAAAGCAGACATCTCCCTTCAGTTCGGAAAACAAAATGTTTTCTATGGATTGTGTTTGGGAGAGAATCATCCCCTTAGACGCTAGTGACCTTGGTCCTCTCTTGACCCTGGGTCATGGGTGGATCATTTGGCAAAATTTCAGAAGAGAGAGAAATTCTGCCTTAAGATACTTGAGTGTTTCTTCCCAAGGAATGTTTCCTCCAAACTTTATGTCAAGGTGTCATAAAGAGATTGTTGCCTCTCTGAGAGCTGGATGACCCACAGTGGCTTGGTTAACTCTTTTGGCTGCTCAAAAAGCAAATACTTCCTCCTCCTCCTCCTCCTCCTCCTCCAACGAGGCCACTTGAAAAACTGGAAGTGGCCACTCTGTTCTGCATTATAGCTCCTGCTAACCCAGCAATCCCAGGTCGAAGGGTGGGAGGGGAAGGATTCCAGAGTCTCTCCACAGACAAATAAACAGCAAAGACTTACTTACAGGGGACAGACATGTACAACCAATTCCTTAATCAACAGTTAAAGAAGCAAATTGGATTTGCCCTATCACAAAAAAATTAATTCCAGATTGCACTTATTGTCTTAAGTACAAGAGGGTTGTCTTATAGGTTGGGCTGGATAATTTCATTTTCAAAGTATCTCTAAAATTTGCCATCCCTTGGGATTTGTGGTTTTCTCCATCATTATATAACTGTAAACTTCTGGATGTTAGAGATTGGATAATTTCTTTCAGATGGATCTGGCCTGCAGAAGACTTGGATGCTAGAGATGAGAACCAATTAGTTGCCAGGAGTTACTGGTAAGACTTAGAAACAAGTTGGCCCTTGAGAAAAAGTAGCCCAAGTTTCATCCAGTTGGTCATGGTATGTTTTTTTTTAATTTTCAGCATTTCTCTTTCTTTAGCACTATCTAATCCACCTTTCCTATTTAAATTCCCAGTGAAGTCAAGGGAAAGCCAGAGGTTCCTATTTAAACAGTATTTACTCCAGCTTGAGAGAGAAAGAGGGAGGGAGGGAGGGAGAGAGAGAG